>NW_006800394.1:353935-356582 GCF_000485575.1 Poecilia formosa | reverse complement strand
TCCCATATATGCGACAACACCTCCGCACAATAATTCAGCACAGCGAGTGATAACATTTTTCATCACAATGCTTATGTGTCTCTGTACAGCTAGCTTTGATAACATCACGTTAACGGATCTTACCTTCTTTGAGCTACTTTTCTAAGTGATGAAAAAAGTTAGACGTTGTCCCCACCGTCTGTGAAAGCGAAGCGCTGCTGAGTTAGCTCAGTGGCCATCGGATTTCTTACTATTTATGGAGCGCTATTATATTACTGACGATTAGACAAACATTTTCTGCCGCTGAGAGGAAACCACTGCGCATGTCCTGGAGCGCCGCGCGCGAGTGAAAGGTGGGGAGGGGAGGGAGGAGTAACAGAAACACGTTATTGGTTGGATTTTAATCGGTGCGTTTTGCATCCGCTGAAAACAAAGATGTTAACAAATAAACTGGAGAGTCTGCTGTACGTTTAGTGATATTTTCACAGTTGCGGTCTCGACTGGTCTTGAAATAAAATGCCGAGTCCTCAGAGTCCGAGACCGAGACGAGACCGAGACCATCAGAAAATGGTCTTAAGACCGGTATCGAGACCAAGACTAACTTCGAGTACCACAACACTGATTTCCAGAGTTCTCTTCCTGATTAGCATTAAAAATGTTTAGCCCTCTATACAGTAATAGATCCTGAATCATTTATTTTACAAATAGTTTTCAAGTTCTTATTATTTACCAGTCCAACATCTTTGCTCCTAGCAAAACAAATACAGTCAGCTGTTGTGTCTTTAACTTTTCAGTTTTTTTAACAAAAATACAACACTTACATGGAGAGCATATTATTCACTGTGAAAAAAGAAAGCAAGCCAGACTCCTGCATGCAGGCTGGATACGACGATCTGAAATGACACGCAAAGTCATGGTGATAAGTATTTTGGAGCTGAAAGACAAAGAGGTACGAAGCTGTTCATCCATTATTTGGACAGAGGGAACAAGTTTCAGCAGAATCAACCTGATAGAAAATGTTCCCCTCTGTGACTTTACTGTATGAAAAGCTGACACTTCCTAAATCTGAGAGGTCACTGGTCATTTTAAGGGTCTCCCTGATGGACTCCGTCTCCCCAAAAAGTATCTCAGAGCTTTGGGTCAACTCTGTGCAAGACTGCAGCAGAAATGTTTAAAAGAAAACTAAAATCTAGATTATAATTTTAAGGAAGTGTAAATTAACATGATATATGGGTGGAGTGGAAGGATGAAACTGATCAGTGTGGAATGAAGACACCTGATATTTGAACAAACTGCGAGTCTGGAGAACCAAAGGTGTAAATATGGATCCCAACCACAGTTAAGCGCCAGATCATTCAGTCCTGCTGTATTTAAGTTTAAAATATTCTTCTGATTGGAAGTTATCACATTTCAGAACCGGCCCAGGAAGAGTCTGATCTTCAGTCTGAGAGAATCCATGCAGGTAGCTGGACATAATGATGATGAGAAGGGGCTTCCAGTCTGAATGAACTTCACCAAAGATAAATGGGAAAATACCAGTGAAACAAGCAATCAGATCTGAAAGCCCTGCTGGATGTTTAACAGTAAAACCTTTTCAATTGATTATTGAGAAGAATAATATTTATAATATAACATAAATAAAATAATACTTTTAATATCACAAACTGATTTTTAAAACTCCTTCACTTTGTTAAATCCTTCCTGCAGTGTGACTTTACTGAACAAAGTGCTGACTCACTGCAACGCTAAGTTATGTCTGTGCTTATGATTCAATCTAGTTTCCTGCAGTGATCCAGTTATTAAAAGAAATCCAAAATAAAATATGTTTACATACTTCAGTGCTGCAAATAGCTGATGCTACCTGTCTCTGAAACACACACAAGAACATTAATTGTTAAAAAAGGGCAGCTCACTAAGATCAGGAAAGAGTTTATCTGGACCAAATACAAAGTCAGATGAAGCCACTCAAAGGGATCTGGAAAAAGAAAACATTTTAACTAAAACATCAAGATGTCTGTGAACTCATGAACAGAAACAGGTTTCCAATTTTGTCTGCTTCATGTTTGTGAGAGACTGTTGATACTGAATGAGTCATAAATGTCCTTCTTCTGCTCACTGCCTGACACTAATTAACTTTTTGTCGGAAATTCCCCAACTGGAAGATCCAGTTTTTCTCTTTTAACTCCAGCGTAGATAAGGCCATCACATTCCTCAGATTTCTTACTGGAAGAGCTCAATGTTTTCAAAGATGACAAACACCACAAGCATTCAAGGAAGCTTCAGACAAGTGACCTGAAAGCCCTGCTGGATCCTTGCTGTACGCAGACATAGATGCTCATTTGGTGGCTCTGTGGGTTATGAATCAGGCATCTTTCTTTCATTTAACTGATCAATGGCCGATCAATTAAAACTGATGCTGCCAACATGTTGCAACCAATCCTGGGCTTCACGGCGGTCGCTGTATGTTGTGTCTCGTCTTAGCTAAACGTTTAACCAAACAACTAATCAGTACACTCAGTGGTCATTTCATGACCACATTATGAAATTAAGTTAGAAAAAATGCTTATATAGAAATTAGAGGTGTGCCGATCGATCGGCCACCGATCATAATCGGCCGATTTCCGTGAAAAAGTGTATGATCGGTGATCGGCGATCACGGTCTCTTGTT
>NW_006800394.1:347513-351905 GCF_000485575.1 Poecilia formosa | reverse complement strand
CATAGCCTTCATATGTTATCAGTCTGTTAAAGATAGTATATCAATAGCAGTACAATTTGCACAAAGCCTGTTTTGTTTAGTTTTGGTTTTTTCTTGGAAAAAGTTATAAAAACAAGTTTTTGCCTAAATTAAGGTGAATTCATGGTTCCTTTTTCCACATAATGTAACATTGTTATTTTCATGTGAAGCACTTTGAAATGCCTTGTTGCTAAACTGTGCTTAAATAAATGTGACTTACTGAATTATGATTAAATATCAAAGTAAATCAACACAATGGAATCTAATGTAACCGGATTAGATTGGTTTATGTTGATTTAATTCTTCAGTTTTTAGAAGACAGACACACCCATATGTTGGCAAAGTTCCTGCATAACTTTGTCAAGAAGGACCGATCCTTCTTGATTTTTATACTGGAACTTGGCACAATATAGAACCTGCAATAAATAGAAAACTGATCTGTTTTTCACTATAGCATTAACATTCATCTGTACGTTTTATTGAGATATTTTTTTCCACAGATACTCATAAAAACACCCGCATGCGACGCCGGTCCACTTCCTGCATATGCTGAATACCAGGTGAGTTGTTGCTAAGCAGCTGACTCATTGGGGGTGTCATTAAAAAGTTGTATGTTGGTTATATAAACAAGAGCAGCTCAGCTGCAGACAAGCGGCAGTGATGGCCTTCAACAAGCTGATCTGTGTGGCGGCTCTGCTGACGCTGCTGGTCAAAGGTAAGAATGCAGACTAGAAAAACTGAACAGAAATGTCCTTTATTATCAGATGTGACAGCAGCAAAGTTGTAGACAAATTAAGGCATGGTGATTCAAACAAGGTAATAACATCACAAAAATTAATAAGTTGAAAGACTGTATAGTGAGGGCAAATTTGCAGTATTAGGAAAAAATATATAAGGTTAGAAATAGCAAACCGATTTTCAAACAACTAACTGAAGCGATCTTCTACAGCCATCTGAAGTCTGAAAGATGCTTTAATGTCTAAATTATTTGGAGATGTTTTACTCTAATCTAACACATAAATAGTTATTTTTCTGTGGATATCTGCAGCACCTGATACAGCAGGCTCTTTAAAAATGCTTTCAAAGAACCTGCACCGTTAAGCTTTTTTGTTTTTTGCATGAATAAGAGAGGAGAAGTTTTTATTCAGTTCACAAGGTCAATGTAAGACCGTAAACTAACAACGCCCGAGGCATATTATTTTCACACTCACTAGAGTTCCTCCTGGACAACAGGTGTCATTACTGAGTATATTATTTACTGAGTAAAAATGCTGCTATATGATAAGTAAACTGACCAAGGAGTTTCACCTCGTCTGCTTTTTTAAAGTCTTTTCTTTTAAAACATATAAATCTTTTCACTTTTATTTATGTGAATCAGGAACAGAAATAAACTGGTAGAACAGGAAACTGCTGAGGTTTCAGAACAACTCATAAGATGTGTGTCAAGTTACAAATCCGGTTGAACACGACCAGCTTAGAAAAACAAAATGATTTGTTCGTTGGGCATTACAGAAGATATAACGTTGGTTCAGGACAGAGTGATTAAAGCGACTTGCAGTGATTGCTACTGTTGAGAAAAACTCAGTGATGTTTTACCTTTAGAATTGTGTAATCTCAAAAATATTAACTTTGTTTCCAAACATTAACTTGGCCAATTGATGATTGACAGAACAAAACATTACAGTGGACAATAGGAGGCTTTCAGGTCCATTTTATCAACTGTTACAAATGATCAGAGTTATTTCACTTTCTTCAGAAATTGTTTTGGGAAAATGTCAGACTTTTACCCACCAGGAGAACAGAAAGAGTCTGGAAACATGAACAATAACAAAGCTAAATTCTGATTTGCAAACTGTGATCTGGCTTTTTAAGTTGCTTTAGAGCACTGGCTTCTTCCTGGCTGAGTGACCTTTACTGCATTCAGAACCGACAGCAGCTCTAGCCAGCATCTCCACCTGACCCGTAGGTTCCCCTACAAGACAGAACAAACAGAACCTGTTTCTTTCCTGAACCGACTGGGAATGCCAGTATGATGATGAATATGTAATACTCTTAAAGAGAATATTTCAACTGAACATCATGATTAAATTACTTACAGGTAAAACCTATTAACTAGTTACGTGTGGAGGCAACTGGTTTCATAGGATTTTATTTAGGGGCATCATAGTTAATGAGGTTGAATTTACATGCATTGCACAGCTGTCTAATATTAACTGTAAACACAGCTTTGTGTTGGGTCATCATGTAAAATCTCAATGAAATATGTTGAAGTTCACTGTTGTATCGTCACAAAACATTTATACATATTATCCATCCACCGCTAGGGATGAGCCCAGGACAAGCAACACAACCCAGGAAGCTGAAATCTGCTGCTTTTGTTTCAAAATCTTCTAAAAATTCATTAATTATTATGAAGTAGCTGCATTTGTGTCCCTTAATCAGGAGCTATGGCTACTGTTTAGTAAAGAACTGAAACAGGAAAACACATCAGAGAAATGTATTTTAAAGATTTATGAAAATATGTTTTTTTCTCCCCATTTTTCAGACTGTGACTCACAGCTCTCCGGTAGGTCAAATCTCTAAAACTTCACACATGAAATCAGTTTTCCTGCAGTTGCTGTTGGGACAGACTTGCTGTGATTGGATGATGACAGAGCAGAGTGAATGTTGAATCTCTATTTTTCAGTTTGTGGTCAACCTTCACTCAACACCAGGATTGTTGGAGGACAGGCAGCTCCTGCAGGCAGCTGGCCCTGGCAGGTCAGTCTGCACATCTATGGCCACTTCTGTGGAGGATCTCTGATCAACGACCAGTGGGTGCTGACTGCGGCTCACTGTGTCCGAGGGTAAGAAACAAAACCAGCAAAAACACCTCAGTCAGATAACCGATCACTTCATAAACCGATTCAGATCCATTCATTACACTTGTAAATATGTGAAGTTTAGATCTCGTCTTCATTTTCCTGTCAGCTCCAGCAAAGCACAAAATGTTTAAACATCTAAACTACCATGGCCTGTGAACATGGTTATGATGACGTATGAAGTAATTTAAGAAAACTGAGTTTAATGTAGTGTTACTGTACTGTCTTTCCCACTTCACACTACGAAGAAGAGGACCGGCAGCAAGGTTCAACAGTTTTCTTCCATTAAGACTCTGGAGACAGTTCTCTTTGTCCACAGGTTTAATAACGTAGAAACAGGGGTGAAAGTAGGGGGGTACGGCAGGGTACCGCACCCCCAAAAGATTTAGCAGGGTACCGCTGTACCTGCAAGAGAGGGGAGCGGCTGTCTGCTGTAAAGAATCAACGGGTTCACTGTGCAGCTGTGACTGACTCGTTTCTCAAGAACAATCTAACACATGACTTAATCAGTTAATAACTTTTTTATCATTTCATATCGTTTCTGATCTGTTCGTGCTTTGCTAGACCAGCGGTGCAAAACGTCGATCGCGGAAGGTTTTGAGTGGATCTTGGCATTAGGTGACAAACTGAACGCCGCCAGGAGGCTGAGACCAGCAGGTCCTCCTCTGATTGGCTTAAAACGTCCAGAACTTTATTAAAGAACAACAACAAAAAATCAACAAAACATGTTCAAATAAATGACCCAACAACAATAATAATCATTATAATTTCAACAAGGTGTTGCGCAATTCTGTGCGTTTCGGTTCCAGACCCAAAATAACGAGCAGAGCAGGAGTTTAAACTGAACTCATCAACCACCGCTGAGTTCAGGGAGGATTATTAATGATCGCAAAATAAATATCAAGCCTGAAAACCTGATATCGTAACGGACTGAATGTTTTGTTTTTAATTTAATCTCTGGTATAGCGCAGGAGGTTGCCATGGCAACGGGTGTGCTTAAATAACAGAGTAGAAAGGTGTGATTGGTTTAGAGTTGATCACCTGTTCAGGTTGTTTTACCTTTGTTTACCTTTGCTGTGGCGAATCACAGCCGCTGTAGTTTCTGAACGTTCAATAGACAAACTTGGACTAATTATTGTTATTCACAACAAACATCAAATACGGTAAATATGTTTCATTAAGTATTTAACAAACAAATGGCTTTTACCGCGATAATTATGTGGAATTAAATTAATTGTCTAATTAAAAAAACTGTTTTATTGCTCTCTGGCATCTCGCTTTGAGCTCAGAGTCTGAGAGGCTTTTTATCTATCAAACTATTTTTTTGCCTCTTAGTTAGTAGAAATATTGATGTTGATGAGATTTTCTCCAAAATTAAAACCTTTTTCAACCTTTATAGCTCCACTGTTGAAAATGAGGCTCCAACGTTCACAAATGACAGTGAAATAAAATCCAGTCCAGCATCTGGTTTGAGGTGATTCCTCTGGAACCTGTTGGAGGAAAAACACCCCAA
>NW_006800394.1:344439-347223 GCF_000485575.1 Poecilia formosa | reverse complement strand
GAAAACAGCTTTATTCTGTAGCAATTCAAGAGCTACCAGCTTTTATAGCTTCGCAAAAAAATTAATCAGCACAGAAATGTTTGTCATGGTACCTCCAAGAATTTAAAACTACTTTCACCCCTGGGTAGAAAGTGTGAAACTGAAATAAAATACAACAAAAATACAATTACAACATGTACTATTTTTGATACAGAAAAATGTAGTGAAAGAACGAAACATAAGTAGATAATAAACAGTATACATGATAATAATGAACAGTATAGACGATACCAGGAAATACGAAGGACGGAGGCAGATGCAGGTGGATTACAGTCAGTCATCAGCACCATGTAAACATCCATCCATTTCCTTCTTCCTTTACTGTCACCGGTCTGGCTATTCACAAAATGACCTGTTGGGGGTGCTAAAGGTACACTTTCAACAACACTAACAGCACAGTTACCATCTACACTGTAAACATTTGAAGGTGGTTTAACTTGAAAGAAAGACTTCTTGTTAATTTAATAAGAAAACTGTTTTGGTTTTAACTCAGAAATTGAGGTTCATGAAGTAGATTTAACAACAAGAGACAAGATGTCTAAGCATTGTTTTGTTTTTTAAGTTCATTAATCATGAATTGTGAAATTTAACTGCTGTAATATAAACCAACTAATTATTTCACAAGAAAAAACTTCCCACACCTCGTTAAAGAGCCACATTTCTCTATTATATTTACTCACAATACCAAGTTACAGAAACTAATTTTACTTTAGAATAATTCTTGTTTCAAATTGCATGAATAAAACTTCTGATCTAATAATGACTTTTATTAAACAGCACAATAAAATTCTGCCCAGAAACATTTAGTCTGAACAGAATATTATCCTCAAGCTTTGAAATAAACATTTACCTTAATAACACATGAAAGTCAGATCGATGTAACTCTTCAATCTGACTCGCGGTGCAACACACGATATGAAAACATGCCGCTAAGCACCCTGGGAAATTATTCCCACTCCTGTCCTTTTCTTCTTTCAGTTTTTTTAAGTGCTAACCTAAAAACTAATTTATTCAGCTCTTGGAGGTTTGACCAAATTAATAAAATGTTAACACAACTTACTGCAATAAATTTATCTTTCACACATTTAGGTTCAAAATCTAAAACTCGCTAAATTTATGTGACTTAAGAGTAGAAGATAATCGACACAACTAAATGTTTTACAATGCACACATATAACGTTCGCCAAATTCAAGTAAATCCTGAATTTTGATGATCTAAAGTTAAATGTTAATTAATTAAATGTTTTCATTTAACAGGGTTAATGGTGGGACAGTGACGGTGTATCTGGGTCGTCAGAGTCAGCAGGGATCCAACCCAAACGAAGTCTCTCGGACGGCAGCACAGATAACTTCTCATCCCAACTATGATGTTCAATCTTCCAACAATGACATTGCCCTGCTGAGGCTCTCTGCACCAGTGACTTTCACCAGTTATATCTCCCCCGTCTGCCTAGCCGCCGCAGGCAGCATCTTCTCCAGCGGGGTTAACTCCTGGATCACTGGCTGGGGCAACATTGGGCGTGGAGGTGGGGAGTAAACCAACAATACACATGGAAAGGAAGAGATAAACCAGGTTTTAACACTTACAGATGTATTCATTATGTCCTCAGTCCCTCTTCCGTCTCCTCAAAACCTGATGGAGGTGGAGGTGCCAGTTGTGGGGAACACGCAGTGCAAGTCTAGCTATGGGGACAGCGCCATTACTGACAACATGATATGTGCCGGGTTACTAGAGGGAGGGAAGGACTCCTGTCAGGTGATCATCTGTTCACATCAGGTTGTTATTGTCTGCAGATAGTAGTTCTCTTCTCATCTGGGAAAATGTTCTGATCTTCCAGGGGGATTCAGGCGGCCCGATGGTGAGCAAGCAGGGGGACCGCTGGATTCAATCAGGAATTGTAAGTTTTGGAGAAGGATGTGCTCAGCCAAATTTACCAGGAGTCTACACCAGAGTGTCCCAGTATGAGAGCTGGATCAACAGCCTTATCAACACCAACCAGCCGGGCTTCATCACCTTCACGTCCAATGGGATGGACGGTCATCTCAGCGTTTCCAGTACAACCTCCAACCCTACAATTCATCCACCAACCACAACAACGACTCTGACAACTCCCACCTTCACCCCATTAATAAACATATCTGAAGGTACTGCAAACAAAGAAGACTATTTGATAGTAACACACAATCAGTGTTGCATTGCTGAATATTTTGAATCAATTTCTACATTTGGACCTCAGATCTCGCTCTCTGGATTATCCTGTTTTGTATTTATCTGACAAAGCTCAGAAAAGATTTACCATTCAGGATTTAATCTCATCTTTTCTCAGTTTGTGGTCAACCTTCACTCAACACCAGGATTGTTGGAGGACAGGCAGCTCCTGCAGGCAGCTGGCCCTGGCAGGTCAGTCTGCACCTCTCCTCCAGCCACTTCTGTGGAGGATCTGTGATCAACAACCAGTGGGTGCTGACTGCGGCTCACTGTGTCCCAGGGTAAGAAACAAGACCAGCAAAAATACCTCAGCTGAAAGCCAGATATAACTGATCAGTTGGAAAAGAAGTGGTGAAGCAGGAGCTTCAGATGTTTTTTATTTTTACTCAAAATAAAATTAAGATACACAAAAATACCTCTATTCAATGATTATAAACACACTATCAGCAATAAGGATTTCATAAAAACTGTAATTAAAATAAAGTACCCTATATTCTAAAAGTCATTACTTAATAAAGCAGAAGTTAAAGTTAAAA
>NW_006800394.1:343248-343904 GCF_000485575.1 Poecilia formosa | reverse complement strand
GTTTCGTGAAGGAGGGAAGGGACCATGTTTTGTAAGTCTTAACTGTTTTTATCAGATTTCACTTCCTGCACTGATTTCTTCTCCTCACCTGCTTCAAACTAAATGTTTCTGGTCCTACAGGGAGATTCTGGAGGTCCACTAGTGACCAAGCAGGGTGATCGATGGATTCAGGCTGGAATTGTGAGTTTTGGTGTTGGTTGTGCCAAACCATATTTCCCAGCAGTCTATGCAAGAGTGTCCCAGTACAATGACTGGATCAACAGTCACATCACTAGAAACCAGCCGGGCTTCATCAACTTTAAATCCAACGGGACTGAAAGTGACCGCAATGTCTCCTGCACACCCTCCTTCACCCAAACAACAATAAACATATCTGAAGGTACTACTCGCATAATCTTTGTTAAGCAATTTGATGGTAACACAAAAGCAGTTCTCATACATTAAAGAAAACCAGTTCTACCTCTTGACCTCAGATCATACCGGTCAAGTTTTGGTGTTCAGAATACAGTATCTGCCGCTGTCCGGTGATGAGGGGCGGGGGGGTACACGAACACAGAGTAATTACGTAAGAGCGGGGGGAGGGAACTGTATAAAAATACCGTAAGATCTGGGAGAGCAACTAACGGCGGCACAATCTGGGATATTTATGGGAAAAT
>NW_006800394.1:271021-343238 GCF_000485575.1 Poecilia formosa | reverse complement strand
CGAGAACATACTAAAACAGGCCTGAAGACAGCTTCGTAGAAATAAAAAATATCACAAATAAGTGGTGATGTCTGTCACAAAATCCTGATGGCAGTTTACTGAATGTTATTCTCGTCATTTCTTATCCTTTTTCTTTGAATTTGTGTCTCCTTTAGAGTCACTTCCTTCCCCAGGAAACCTTTTGGAAGTTGAGACAGATATTGTGGGAAATGGTCAATGCAGTTGTGATTACAGTGAAATATTAGGAGACCAGATTACTGACAACATGATATGTGCTGGGTTTCGTGAAGGAGGGAAGGGACCATGTTTTGTAAGTCTTAACTGTTTTTATCAGATTTCACTTCCTGCACTGATTTCTTCTCCTCACCTGCTTCAAACTAAATGTTTCTGGTCCTACAGGGAGATTCTGGAGGTCCACTAGTGACCAAGCAGGGTGATCGATGGATTCAGGCTGGAATTGTGAGTTTTGGTGTTGGTTGTGCTGAGCCAAATTTCCCAGCAGTCTATGCAAGAGTGTCCCAGTACAATGACTGGATCAACAGTCACATCACTAGAAACCAGCCGGGCTTCATCANTGCTGAGCCAAATTTCCCAGCAGTCTATGCAAGAGTGTCCCAGTACAATGACTGGATCAACAGTCACATCACTAGAAACCAGCCGGGCTTCATCAGATTCACGTCCAACGGGACGGACAGTGACTTAAACGTTTCCTGTACAACCTTCAACCCTACTATTCATCCACAAATCACAACAACTGAACCTCAGCGTGAGTATCTTGATTTCATTGATTTTGTGATAAAACAAAAAACCTATAAAAGGATTTCAAGACGTATCAGTTATTTGCTAATCACACCAACAAAAATGTTTAACAAAAGTCTCCTTTCTGTAGCCTATCAGAGGTAACAGTAAACCTGACTCTTGTCATGTTTTAATGTATTTGTAATCAGCCACTTGTTTTCTGTCACAGAGAGATCAATATTATCCTCTAATGATAGAAAGGGACAGCTTCAATCTGAGACATTGTTGCCTGGTCTATTTAAAGATGCTGATTCTTTGTACGTAGATGCTGTCAAGTTTTTAACAACCTCCTTGACATTTGGGATCGTAATCTGAAAGATCTCAATCACCTGTGGGAATAAAATAAAACTGAAAAATAGAATTATATTTACTGTCCCACAGTGGGGAAATTCAGGTGTAGCAGCAGCAAAGTGATGGGATATTGTGGCATGAAGGTTCACATCAGGCGCGGAGCTATAGGCCCGGATGGGTGCCGGGGAGGGAGGAATGGTTTCAAGTCGCTTAAGTCGCTTTAATGTCTGATTATAGACCAGTGGTTCTTAACCTTTTTTGAGGTACCGAACCCACCAGTTTCATATGCGCATTCACTGAACCCTTCTGTAGTGATAAATAAAATATGATTCCCCCCCAAATTCAAGACATAGGGGTGACCCAACTAGAGTCTAGTTGGGTCACCCCATGATCACTAAGTCTTCTTGAAAGGTAAAGTCTCTGAAAACAGTTCTTCAAAATATAGTCAGTGTTTCAGCAAAGTTGAGCTGACTGTCCAGGAACGAGCCAAGGTATTAAAATCTGCCACAGTTTCAACAGGTTGGCCATCGAGAGAAACTGGAACCACTTTAAGGTCTCGTTTAGATCAATTAATTAGCTCTACAATCTTATAAGAATGAAAAATTAATAATAAATAATAAAGACTTTGCGGTATTCTGATTTAGTAATGTAATTATATTAGTTGTGTTACCACCCCACGCCACTAGAGGCAGTACCAACCCCAAAAAGATACGACTAAGGAGCAGATTTAGAAGTACACCGAAAGCAACAGAATTTGGTAAAAACCGTGAGTTTCCTGAAGTAATTAAAGACACAAGTTCAAATCCATGCTGAGAGTGGAGCTCCTCCAATCAGGGCTCCTCCGCAGCTCTGATTGGCTCAGCAATGTAACGTGATCCTCTGGAGCAAGTGATGGCAAAGCGGGGCGTCATCACGACTTTACACAGGTGTCTTTACCTCCGCGGCAGAGGCTCCGCCGAACCCCTGAGACCGACTCATAAGAACCACTGTTATAGACGGGGGCTACACAGTGGCGCAGTTGGTTCTGGGTTCGATTCCCAGCCCCGGTCTTTCTGCATGGAGTTTGCATGTTCTCCCTGTGCATGTGTGGGTTTTCTCGGGTTTCCTCGACAATCCAAAAACATGACTGTCAGGTTAATTGGTCTAAATTGTCCCTAGGTGTGAGGGTGACCCCGCCTCTCGCCCGGAACGTTAGCTGAAGATAGGCACCAGCACCCCTCCCGACCCCATAAGGGACAAGGGTGTAAAGAAAAGGGATGGATGGATGTTATAGACGGAGAAAGTGCGCCCTCGCCTGTTCAGAAAGATGTATGTAATGTTAAAGTTTCTGTCCCTCAATGGAATATTCAGTAGTCAGTGACTTTTTGACTCACAGTTTAGCCAATGTGCTTCTAGGTAAAAATGAAACGAGAAACGCCCTCCTCTCCCCGCTAAATAGTTTCCAGCAGCGCAGGTGATACACCTGAGGGCAGTGGCGCAACTGCACATTAGTCAGGTGGATGCGAAAACATAAATCCCCCCCCCCCAGGCGACGCTACGTGAAGTGTAAAACTCGCTACATTTACCTCGTTGTGTGCGAGAGGTGAAGGAGCGTGAGGCGCGCTGAACTGTATGGGAAAACATGATCGGCGCGTCGCCCCCTCCAGACGGGGTTTTGGCGCCCCCTCTGGTGCTGCGCCCCTATGCGTTGCATGTGCTGCATACCCACTTTTTGCGCCTCTGCCTGAGGGGCCCGGTCATTGGCCCCGCCCCCCGGCCCGACGCTGACTTGTTCCGCTAGTGGTTCACATAAAGACAAAATAGAAAGAAAAACTTTATTTATCAGATTGTATGTCGTTTTGCTGTTATTCGGCACAGACTCCAGTTTTCCATGTGGTCCATGATGCCAACAGTGACGTCAGACCACTTTTTTCAGTAACGAGTAATGCCACAGTTACTTGATTTGCTATTTCAAATCAAGTAATCAGATTAAAGTTACTTGTCCAAATCACTGTACTTTACTATTTTTTTTATTTTTGTAATTCATTTCCTCTGTGTGTCTTGGGGAGTGATCCCCGTTTCTATGCGACAGTCAGCAGCTGATGGCTCGCCAGGACAGAAATGTAAACAATGGAGGGAGATGCGCATTTTGTTGCTGGAGAAAAAGGAACTGTTTTGAGTTTCTGTCGCCAAGTGCAACTGTTATAAGCAGCTTTGGGCTTGTTTTTTTCTAAAGTTGTTAGCAAACTTAATAAGTTGTAGGTTATTTTTGGGCTTGTTTTTGAACACTTATTTGGGCTTAGAAATAAACAGATAAGCCCCATAATTTGTCTGACATCCAGGTAGTTTTAGTCAAGCCTTCCAATTCCATCTATTCCCTGATGATCCGTCCCGCTGTGTCTTTGTTAATGTCAAGTTAATTGCTGTGAATGACGTCGAACTTCGCTTTGCGCTCCAGAAAACTGCAAACATCGAGACTAATATGAACAGCGTTTATAAACGCCATTATGATCTTTAATATTAATGTAGTTGTCATAAATCTGAGGTGTGGAGCCGCAGGAGGAGCTCTGTGCGCTGCGCTCTGACAGTGAACAGAACCTGGAGGCTGAGTCAGGGAGGGGAACTCTAAAATTATCCTTCTTAGAGTTTTCCAGACAATACTGGAACACACACAATCACACACAAATTACTACTACTGTTGTAACCATTAAACAATCTCCCCTTCAGTACAACCTTATAAGTGGAGACACATTGTTGATGTTAACCTTTATAAAATAACTTGCAATGAAGTTTTGGCAAAGCTCAATGTAATATTCACAGGTGGCAGAGCGTTGTTAGAGCTGCTGAAAGTAAATAAAAAAGTTACTTTTAATGTAACTTAGTTTCCAAATCAAGTAATCAGTAATCTAACTAAGTTACTTTTTCAAGGAGTAATCAGTAAGCCGATTAAAGTTACTTTTTCAGAGTAACTATGCCATCACTGGATGCCAACATATTTGAATTGTTTTTTTATTATTTGTTGTTTTTAATTCTCTATAATTGTGAGTTTAAATAGCTTTTCACTGACGATGTCTTCCCGTAACATAATTACCCAGTGATATTTTTACATTTCCTGTCAATTTAACATCTTTTAAATTGACAGAACATCAAATGCTCATGAAATATTAATGAATAATCTGATGTGCAAAGTGTGATGTTGTTGACTGTGTTCTATGACTTTGTATTTTTGTGTTCTTATGATGTAAAGCACTTTGAAATGCATTGTTCGTGAAAGGTGCTATACAAATAAAATTTGATTGATTGATTGATTGATTGATCTTTTAATACAAAAACATGGTGTACCGCTGGTGAACCGCCTCGGCGCCTCGACCACCGAGCTTAGCAAGTTTTTGGGAAGGAAACTCTGCATCGCCCATTAAGTGCAGCAGAAAGACCCCAGATAGCTCAGAGTGTTATTTTCAGGAATGTTCCTCACTGTTTAAGGAAACATTTGGAAACTTCAGGTGAAGTTCTGAAAGTCTGAATGACATCTGTGCCAATTAAGCGTCACAAATGGGTTTGTGAGAGATGTTTCATTCTGTCTACCTGTGTCTTCCTCCTCCAGGTGTGGTCTGTGGACAGGCCCCACTGGCTTCCAGGATTTCGGGTGGAGTTTCTGTGGCGTCGGCCGGTGCCTGGCCGTGGATGGCCAGCTTACTGAAGAACGGCCAGCACGTGTGTGGAGGGACGCTGGTGTCTGAGAAGGACGTGCTGACCAACGCCAACTGCTTCTCAGGGTACGCTGAAGCTGAGCATGACGGGAGAAGAAACATGCCAACATTATACATTATTACCATTAATAGAGACAACTTAATTTTTAAACTGGTAAAATAATTTTCTGTTCAGCTCTAATTCAGTCCATCCTCTCTCCCTCAGCCCCCCTAATGCCTCTGAGTGGATGGTCGTGTTGGGTCGGCTAAATCAGAACGGCGTGAACCAGTTTGAGAAATCGTTTGATGTGGTAAATATCAGCATGAGCAACCTGACGGGAACCAACATCGCAGTGCTGACGCTGTCGTCGTCCCCCACCCTGAACGAATACATTTGGCCGATCTGCCTGGACAACGGAAGAACATTCCCAGAGGGAGCCGTATGCTGGGCCGCCGGCTGGAGCCCTGGAGCAGGAGGAGGTGATGCTGGACTAATCATGAGAACCAATGCAGATCAAACCACTTTACCAGAAATTACAGCTTCTTTATTTTCTCCAACTTTAGAGGAACCTTTGCAGCAGTTCCAGACAAAAGTGCTAAATTGTGGGGATGCATCAGCAGCAGACAGCATGTGCACAGAAGACTTTACTCTGGGACAGGTACACCGGGGTTTATGATGAATTCCGAATTTGTGTTTTCCAGCATTACAAAACCTTATTTAAGCTGCTAAAATGCTGAAGCCAGTATGATTTCAATAGAAAAACAGATCAATCTCATTCTATTTACAGGTGCATCTCGATGAATTAGAATATTATCAAAAACATATCAGATTATCAAGAAAGACATTCTAAGCAAGCATTTTCTCAGAATATCAGTATTTATTCTGTATGCTGTATGCAGAAATTATATTTTTATTTATTGAATAAGGAAAAGAGGTACCCTGATAAAGAACAACCGTAACCCCACATTCTAAGCAGTGAATGTAAATAAAAATTGATTTAGCAACAAAATAAATTAAACATGTTAAGCATGTTTTTGCTATATGTGATACAGGATCTACTGTAACCTCTGACAAACTCCCATAAGCTGAAATAAGCAGCTTTAGTCTGAAAACATTTCCCTTGTGTTTAGTTTTAACATGGAGAGCTGACGATGTTTTGGTACGATCTTAAAAACTGAAAACTGGACTCTAAGCATTAGCTGCTGGAGGTGTGAATGTGGGGAAACTAGAGGGACTTTGGTGGTTGGTAAGATGGTTTAAAAGGTTGACTCAGAATATTTAGCGGATGATACGTCTTCTCTCTGTTTCAGGGCGACTCTGGTGGTCCGCTCATGTGTAAGCAGGACGGCTCCTGGTTCCAGGCAGTGGTGCTTTCATATAATAATACCTCCAACAGAAGGAAACGGGCCAGCATGAAGGTCTTTGAAAAACTGAGCCGTTTTCAGGCTTTCCTGACCAAGACACTGGGACCGTTCTTATCTCCAGCAACCGTCATCACCGCCGTCACCACCAACATCACAAATACCACAAATGCCACAACCCCCAACCCCATGACAACCAGTGGGGTGATAATGCCTCACTTCCCCTCCGTCCTCTTAGGCCATCTTCTCCTCTTAACTTTATGCCTCCAACTCTTCACATAAGCAGCATTTATACTGTCTGATTTACAAGATATGACACAGATCAAGCAGGTGATGGTGTTTTAATTTTAGCCCAAAATGCTCCCTGGTACTTTACAGCTTGTTTCTGGTTTTGGTTATTCAATGCAGATCTAAAGGATCAGAAGCGTTTGGCAGCGACTTTCAGGCTGAAAACATTTTTCTTTTCATCCACAGAAGAAACTAAAAACATAAAGCAAAAATAGTTCAAAGGCTAAACCTGACATGGTTGTAAAATCAACCTTGAAAAATCCAAACAAATGTATCAGATCTATAAAGATTAACCAACAGAAATGTACTCAAAAAAGGCTCAATTTAATCATATCCAGTTTTCCTGAAGTTTTATCTTTACCAGATTACTGTTATATATTGTAAACATGACTTGTTTCTGTTTCTTTATTAAAACAAATAATTTTATGATATTATGCACACTGCTATGATGCTAATAAAAAAAAATAGATTTTGATTTATAACAAATACAGTTTCAAGAAACATTATAAAACCAAACAATAAATTTTTATCTTCATTTTAGAAAATAAAAAATAAGGTGTGGAGAACGATTCAAGCAGAACGCCTTTTTGTTATATTAAAAATACACTTTCAATATATATATTAGTAATGCATTTAAATTACACTAATATATTACTAATATATTAGTAATGCATTTAAATTACACTTAATTTTTATTTTTGATTTACTGCTATTGCTAATAAAGTACAATTTTAATTACTCATAAGTCTTTATTTATACTTTGTAAATGACATGCGTAACTACACTACAGTACTTACATTGCTTTATGCTACAATTACATAGAAAGATTAATTACACAAGATGCCCAAGGTAATTCAAATATTTTGTTTTATTACCAACATTTTTAAATTGTCCAATTTTACTCACAACTTTATGAACTTTACATAAATTATCAGTTTACACATCTAAAGTGAACACATGAACATGAAAATTTAAGTGTGACAATAAAAAATGACAGTGAGGATCAACGACAGAACATTCCCGTTCACTGCACTTTACAGAAACCTACAAAAAAGAACAATAGAGCAATTACAATTTTAAGACGTTTTGTACTCGCTGTGTATGTGACATCATGAGAACTGATGATGATTGGGACCGGATGCCTGGGGGGGAAAAACATTTCTGGGTTTCTTCTTTGCCTGTTTATGTTAGAAGTAGAAAAAAAAAACTGTCAGTAATGTCATAGAATCAGTTGATGTTGGCATTAACTATGAAGCTGTTTTAAGTGTGGACTTAAGGAGACAAATTACCTTAAAATCTTTCCATCCATGATCTGAACAGGCTGATCCCTGCAGGGTGGTGAGGAGGGCTGGTGGTGCCCATCTCCAGCAGCCATCAGATGAGAGGCAGGGTTCACCATGGACAGGTCACCAGTCCATCACAGGGCCCTGAAAGCCAACAATAAATAAAATGTATGAAAGAGAAATGTTAGATTGACAAGGGGAAAAATTCTGCCCAGTTATCTTTAAATCAAATCATGTTTATTAAGTACTTGGTGTTGGTAACACACCAGTTTTTGCTGTTGAAAATGTAGCTAGCTCCTCATTGAAAAAACAAAAACAAACTTACATCATGAAGACGATGTGGAGGTTCATCCTCAGAGCTGGTTGGTGATCTGGTGGAGCCAGAGCCTCTTCTGAGACAGAAAGTCTTTAGTTTCCCAACACCTGAATCTCTGCTTCCTTTCATTTGCTTGCAAACATATGTTGAAGATAAAAACATTAATGAACGAGTTATAACAACCTCACAATATCAAAGTCTCTCTGTCTTATGGAGCTTAATTAAAACCAGGTTCAGTTTATGAATAAAAGTATGTCGCAACAAACAGCCTCCATGCAGTTATAACGTGAAGCTGAATGATTGCTATAGTAATAATCATACAAGTCACAATAACATTGATAAAATAATTATTTATGAAACCAACGTAAGTTATAAATCTTTACTTCACTGTTTATAATTAAATGAAGATAATTAATAAGCAAACTTACCACTAGCTAGCAACACGTTAGCATCCTTCGTCCCTCGGGGCTCCTTTTGTGACCCACATTTCATTTCCATCGGTTGTTGTCCCGTTGAGTTTCCGTCTAACTCGGACTAAAACGTCACCAGCTTGAATTTACCAAAATTAGTAATTATTGTCAAGGCCCTCTCTACTTTTAAGGCAATATTATGCGAGTAAAAATGGCGAATTTAAACAGCGTCTATTATCTTCTCTGCGTTCAAGTTTTATCTAGTCTTTATGGCGTTTTTTTTTTTTTTTTTTTAATGAAAGTGTGCAATACCGCCACCATCTGGTCTGGAGTGTGAACTGGAGCTAATGCCGTTGATTATAAGGTTTTACATCACACAACTGAAAACGGATTGGGTACTTTCTTAAAAATTACATCATGATTATCATTTTTTTTATTGTATGCAATTTTAATAAATAGTAAAATATTATTAAGGCACTTAAAAATTCACACTTTTTAGGTACTTAAAAAGTATGCCTACTTATTACATTAAACACACTTTAAAGGTGCCTAAAAGACATACTTCTGCATATGTATTAGTTTTATTTTGTAATCAGGTTGCTGCGTGATGCAGACTTCTGCCCAGGTCCCTCTTGAAAATGAAATCTGGATCTCAACAGGGTCCACCTGGTTAAATAAAGAAAATTTAAAAAGGCATACTTTATTAGAATAAAATTTACAATGAGATGTAATTTAAAACATACTGAAATTAATAATCTAAAGTAGTGTTAAGTGAATTTTAAAAAAAATTCTATTTTGAGCATATATTTTTAAATATACACAAAATATATTTTAAATACACTTGAGAAAGTGTATATTTACACTTGGGCAAATATATATTTTGTTCACTTAAAGTATACTTTTATTTAATATATTAAAAGTGTATTTTGGTACAATTATATTTAAGTGTGTTTAAAGTTCTAATTTTGAAATTGGTACAAGTATACTTTTAGTATACTTCAGATATACTTATAGGTAGTATACTTAATACGTAGTATACTTAAAGTGTACTTTCACAAATTTAAGTATGTTTGAAATATACTAATAAAGTATACTTTATTTCACATGGGCCCTCTCTGGGTTCTTCACAGAAAAAATCCAGGAAGTAAATCCTGGATTTACTTGTTTTAAAAACAAAAAAAACATATTTTGAAACGAAAAAAACAAAGAACGAACCATACACCGATTAAGTTTTGTTAGTTTTTTCTGAACTTTGTTTTTCGTAAAATTAAACTAATTTCTTCTAATTTATTTTCTCATGTAAATATCATTGAATTGTAGATGTGACCTTAGTCAGACTTCATGCAATTTCCTTCTTTTCCCTACTTTTTCTAGAGTCTCCAGTGTTTTGAGTTCACTTTAAAATGGAAAATTTTCTGTAACTGAAACTGGAAGGAAGGTTGTGGGTAAGAGTAGAAAATGTAGAAAATAGTACGAACACAATGAAAAGGAGGACAAGGATGAACACAAGGAAGATGGTGGGAGTAAAAGAAGAAAGAAGTGAAACAAATAGGGAAGGAATTAGGAAAAAATAAAACAGGTTCACATTTATGGTTCATATTTTATCCATTGCAAGCATATGAACAGTATAAAGTATAACCATTGTTAAACATAAAAATGTTTTACCCACATATTTCCATTTTGCTCCTGCATTCAACACAGGAGCAAAATGGGAATCTTTCAGGTCAGTAGATAAGTGATTCACTGAGATCTTATATGCAAATGTTTTTTCCTGTTTTCTGTTGCCAAGCAACCACATGCACTTTATGCAAAAATATTATATTTAAGCAGACTCATATTTCATGCAGTTTCATCAAATTAAAAAACATCCATAAAACTAAGTATTCCCCCCATGACCTTTGTTCAGCAGTAACATGTCTCTTTAGGTTTTGTTTGGCAGATCTTCACTTTGAGAATGTAAAGAAATTAAAAGCAGCCCTGCAGGGAAACAACTCCTGCTGTCAGACATGTGGTAGAAATCTGCAACAGGAACCAGCAGAAAAGTTTCTGAAATCAGAAAAAGATGGAACAGACCGACTGGTCTAAATTTATACAGAATATAATCATGAATTTTGGCAGCTTTGAACAAAGGTTTAGATTTGCAGAAAAGTTGCAAAAATTGCATTAAATGTTGAGCGTAGGCAACTCTCCAGCTCCTCCAGAGAAACCGCCATCGCTGCTTTTCAGATTAATGCCAAGTGGATGAGTTCACGACGATAAGGAAAAATGAAAGGATTCCTCAGACGTTGCTGCTTTGAGCTACCATTCAAAACATTTCAGGATGAGCCTCAGAAGCCACCAGTCATTTAAAATCAAACTTTATTGATTGCTGGGATCTCACAAAGACAATGAAATGAGAACAGAAAAGAGATCAAACACATAAATAAGAAAAGAAATGTCTAACAAGACAGGACAGTCTTCAACAGAGACCCCCCTTAACGTCACATCTCTGTGGTTTTAAAAGCATCATCCGATCCGTTTTCATCCAGCAGATACAGCAGAACCTCCATCTCCAGGCAGCTCCTCTCCTGATTAGCTCAGCTTTAAATCCAGTTAGTTTTCAGCACTGTGTTCAAATATAAAGCAACAAAGCACAAACATAAAAACGTTCATATTCTGCCATTTTACCCCAACTAAGCCCCCCTGAAAGAATTACTGTGAATAAACAGGTTAAAATATGCAGCAATGAGTGAACTGCTCAGTAGTCTCCGTCTAATCCGAGGGAATGGCTTAAAGCATTGCTGACTGTGAAACAAAGCACAGCTGATCTATGAAAAAAGGATTTTTCACACGTGATTAACGTCATGGTGCCTGTGGAAGGGTGATGACGGTTGAATGTCACACGGTGGGAAGTGTGAAGAAATTAAACTTATCCGATGTGTGGAAACAAAGTGCTTTTTGCTCAGACACAAACTTCTGGTTTTTGCTTTTTCTTTTCTACAAACTTTCTTCTCTTCTCTTCTCTCCATTTTGCACACTTCCTCTACTGGTTCTTCTTCTCCTTTTGCTTGAGCAGCTTGTTGATCTCCCTCTTGGCCATGGCGGTGTACTTGGAGATGACGCCATGCTGGTTCAGACCCGGCAGCAGCAGCAGAAAGCTCACTGCAGACAGTACAAAACATCAACACATTTCCTTAAGTATTTACATCCCCACTAACAGGAGCTGGTGTATGGAGGAGCTAGTGGCTCCATTAGCCGCTATAGCTAGCGGCTCCATTACTTTTCATTGACTCATGTCAACAAAACCCAAACTGTTCCAATGAGTAGGAATCTCTCACAAAAACTAGCCAAAAGAGCAGAGATGACGTTCAACCACATAGGGAACATTAATGCCAAAAATGTACAAATTTCACCCACAGAGAACAGGAAATACGACCCCAAGCAGAACCATCTGATACACTTTCAGGTTTTCTGGCTTGATGTTCACTTTATGTTATTAATAGGTAATAACCTATTAATAAGCGGTAGATTACCTGATTTAATCATCTGCCCTGCTGATGATCGGTCAGAGCGTAGGTCGCCTTATTTTAGTGCCAAATGAACGGAAAGACATCAAACTGAACAGCAGGAACATGTTAATGTCCAAGTCAAGCTGGCATAACTGACCTACTACCTCATCATTTTCTTTAAATTAAAACCTGGGATCTTTTTATCTAGCTGTCGTAATGTTGACCATAGTAAAACATTTTGTCCCTGTTAAGATTCTTTGCATCTTTGTCATTTTCCTGACTCGATTAATAAAAGTGGAGCATGTGTGTCACATGATAGAGATTTATTTCATTCAATTAGTTTAAAAACAACAAGCAAAATGTTTGAATGAAAGAAAAAAATCTTATTGTCTACACCTTCTCTCAAAAGTCAATTTACAAACACCATCAGCATCAGGTGTGATGTCTGTCAGTGAGAAAGATCTGATGATTTCTGGGGATTTTCCTCATTTCTTAAAACTGAGTTAAAAAACGTAAACCAGGTTTTAGCAGTCAGTCGTGTAATGGCAGCTGCTGCAGCAACAGGAGAAAACTATAATCATTCAGCTTATTATTCTTAGAAGTGTCAGACGGCAGTCGTGTCTTAACTCAAACCCAGCATGCCTGAGCGCATGCAGCTGATGACGCGTCACAGTTACTGGAAGGTACGTTGATCATTTATCAAAAGGCTTTCTAATCCTGAGCAGCAGCCGGGCAGGTAAAACAGACTCAGGATGTTTACAGAGTTACACAGAGACTTCAGCAGGGCAGATGAACCTGGTTCAGCAGAAATCAGCAGCTTGATGCAGAGGCCAGTGGCCACATGGGGGCAGTCTTACCGATCAGGTAGGTGAGGAAGAGGTTGTGGACCTGCTGTCCGATCCAGGCCACCGCCAGCAGGCCGCTGATCACCGAGGCAAAGTACTGCAGAGAGAAAACAGTATCATACAGACACTGAGAGGCACCAAAACCAGACCAATAAAACAGTTATAGATCAGGGATCAATGAGCCTGATACATCAGGGCAGATCTATTCAGTCCAATTATACAACATCAGGCTTTATTATTTATATTATACTTAAAATTCCTACTTTATGAACCATTTGTAAGAAGGTTTGTAGCAGTTTATTCTTGCATGTTTGACCAAAATAGTCAACCTGTTACTTGTCAGTTTAAGTTATACTGGCTGTTTAACTCCCAATTTAACAAATTAAAGTTGTGTGATTTTACTTGTTTGGCCAAGCTAGTGAAGCTAGCAGTGTTTGGTGTGTTGTGCTGCTGCAGAGTTAAATAATAAATGTGTAATTCAGGACATTTCTGCCTGTTTAAAGTCAGTTCAGCTGTTTTTCTGTCAACACCAGACCTCAGATATCAGCATCAGAAGTGAAAAAAACAGATCGGTGCATCTTGGGCTGAAACCACTTCATCAAACCCTCCTCCGTCTAATCAGGTTCTGCATGAGCAGCTCAAACTGCCAGGTTCACGATTAGCCATCACCTGGAGGCTGAAGTGAATCAACCCAGTTCCTGCAGCGTGTAACCCAGTTTGAGCAAAGTGGAGCAGCTGAGTCGAGTCAGCTGATATTTTTATCTGAAACCCAGAAAAGGCTCGTCGATGTGCTGCAGCAGAGCACACAGCTGTCAGGGCGACAAACGGAGTAAAAACGAACCACTTTGGGTTTCTCCTCTTTCAGGGCGCAGAGACGCTTCCACCAGCCGACGACGCGGCGCTCGCTCCTCACCAGGTTGTTGCAGATCTCATGGAAACGCTGCTGCTGCTCCGTGGTCCTGCACACAAACCGGAGCTCAAATTACACAGCAGCAACTTCAAAAATACATTCAAGTACGAAAACTTTCAGTGCGATTCCAGAAAAACTGCTCCTAAATCTTTATTATCCTCATATTAAAAAGCCAAACTTGTTCCATATTCAGGTGTGAACTGTTGACTTCTTCAGTTTCCTTCTCGGGTGAGAAAATCTCAGCGCTCTTTATTTCTGCTGAGCCAGCATTTCTATTTCAGTCCCGGTTGGAGATGAGCCCAGAGGAACCAGAACCGGGCCGGCGGCTCGTCTTCCCCCCGACCCGCCGCTGCAGCTCCGCGTTTCACTCCATCATCAGAAGTTTATCAAAGCAACTCAAACTTGTGTAACTTCACAAAAGTTACAGATTTTGTGAAGCTAATTTAGAAATATTTGCACCTCTGACAGTAAATGTGACTTTTTGTATCGATCATTGATTATAACGACATCAAGTCAGCAGCAGGAAGAGATACTGCCACCTGCAGGTGGGAGTTGGCATCACTTACACCCAATGTTTTTCACAATTTTTGCTGAAAATTTGCAATCAACTCAGTTTCACATCAGACTGCAGGGATCTGTCTATTTTGTGTGACTTTAACTTTGTTGCAAAATCATGAAAACAACAGAGAGCTACGGCGGGCCTCGAGTTTGACACGTGGTGTAGTGGAAGGAAAACATGATAAAAAGATGAGCATGTGTGAAATTTATTTATTGCCACATTGATGCAGTAATTCATGCAAAAGGAGCCCAGACCAATGAAAGCACTAAACAGTACGCATCAGTACCATTCAGTCGCCCCACGTTTAATTAGCTTTTATTCTAATTTTCTAATAAACTGGATCTTGGGTTTTTATTAACAGTCAGATTACAGTCTTTTACTTCCAGTGTTCATTTCTGTTGCTATAGCAACAAGTTTGATTAAGAGGATCATCAGGCTCGGGACGACAGCTGGAAGATGAAGGTCCAGCAGAATGAAACTCTATCCTGAGTCGGTCGTCTTGTTTTCAGCCGTTAATACACACCGCCACCCAGCTGGAGTCTAGTCAAAGCCCAGGGAGACTGTGGGCTGCTTTAAGGTCACAGCAGTAAACGCAGCAGAACTGAAACTAAAATCAACAATTCTGAACTTCAGCTTTCTTACTGGTGCTTTTATGAGGACTTTGACCCAGTTTTTTACAGGCTAGAACATTTAAATCCGAAAGTGAGGAAACTTCTAGAGAACAAAATGTCCTCTGGTTGGGAAGCAGCGTGAGCTCTTACCACTTATTGGAGCCGAACACTTTGAGAGCAACGGTGGGAACAAAGTAATCAGCCAGGCAGAGCAGCATGACGGCGCAGGACAGTCCAGTCAGCACCGACGGGTCCAGGTAGTAAATCAGCCTGCAGAGCAAACAGGAAGTCATCATCAGGCGGCCCAGCCTGAAGGGCGCTAATGGAGTCGACGCTTCAGCTTCCTGTTATTGATCTGCTGCTGATGATCAAACTCAGAGAATAAAACAGGAACTTCTTGTTAAATAAACTGATAAATGAAGGAAACTGAAGATCAAGCCCAGCCTGGAATAAATGACACTCCCTTAAACAAGAACTTTACATTTTCTTCAGTTCAGCTGAGAAACCAGAAGCAGGAACTAAAAAGAGCAAAGTCAGAATCAGTCAGCAGCTCAAAGGAAGCAAACGCAAAAACATTTTACAACCAAAACATTCTCTCTGTAGCAGACAGGATGACAGATATTTTTAGATGCCTGCTCTGCTTACACACAAAGGTGGACCTCTAACTGTGCAGTTAGTTAAAAAATGATGGAAACGGAAACAAAAACCTAAACTAAACCAAATCGGAGCTGTTTAAACTCAGAACACAGTGAGACAAGCAGACGCCATGCAGGCAGGATGTACAAACATTTATACGGGTTTAAACATCTCCAAGTGTAAAACGGAGAAATTTAGACCATTTAGTCATGTAACATTCGCATTCAGATAGTTTAAGACTTGTTAACGTCGTCTGGGTAACGCTGCGATGTGAAGCGGACTCACAGGAAAACCACGGTGGTCGCACCAACCAGAGCTCCAGGGAACCAGGGCTTCTCCCAGCGCAGAACCCGATCTCCGGCTAGGATCACCTCCCTCCAGCCCTGGAGCTGCTCCTCCAGCTGGGCCGTTTCCTGAGCCTGCGCGTGCACACGCACACACACTGAACTTTAGTAACATGCAATTCAGGTTCAACTCAAATTAAAACATTTATTCCATTAATCTAAACTTAATACCGCAGGATTTTATTGCGGAGACGTGGGCCAGAACCAGTCAACCACTTAATCCTGCTGCTTGTGAACCTTTTTCCTTCCACTCAACTTTCTGGCTCTTTGTGTTCCTGATCAAACAGGAAAATTTTCCCTCTTTTATTGGTTTGATGTAAGTTACATTTTCTTTTCCATGAAACAAAACAACTAAATGTAGGAAATGCATCTCTGCATTAAATGACAGGAACGTCCCATCGCTGCATGTTTTAGGCGTTTCCTTGAGTCAGCACACCTGATTTCACCTGATCAACCGGCTGCTGCTGCATTTCCTTCATCTGAATCAGGTGTGTTACAGCAGAGAACGCTCTTCATCACGCAGGGCGGCATTCCTGGGACCAAGGTTGGGAAACCCCGCTCTACAAAATTATTTCCACCTTTTGAATTGCTAAATAACATCAGTCTTTAAATGGTTTTATTCAGCCAAACCTTCAACCTTCCTCCAGTTGCTAACAGACTCCTGACCTATTTAAATGATCCTCTGTAAGCTGCATTCAGGGAAAAAAATAAATAAATCATCTAACAAATTTCAATCCAATTTTCGACAGAAAGCCATGCTCAGAGTTACAATGATAAGCTCAGTTTAGCTTACAAACACAGTTTTATTCAGCTCAATAATACCTGACTCCATCAGTTTTAAGCAGCTCTGCTCATCCACCTCATTTCTTTTGACACTTTAAACCTCAGTCTGGCCACAGAGCATATGATCCTTCTCTATTGGGAGTAATTAAAGAGATTGAACTTCCTCCTTCTCTCTCTGCATCCATGAAGCCTCCTTTTCAACTTCTCCTAGATTGGGGTCATAGGTCAGGGATTACATAGACCACTCAGGAAAATGTGCAGGTTCATCTGCTACTTATTGGAACCAAGGTCTTATTGCAGTCTCCAGATCTTTGTTCAGTTCTACCCTGGTCTTGCACCCATTAAGGATACGCTAAAGGAATCCTTCTTGAAACAAAGCAATTAGATGGAAAATAATTTTCTTAAATTAAGCTATAGGAATATTATAAAAACAGCCTACTAAAAATCCAGGCATAATATTTAAAAACAGTTAAACATGGCTTTTTAATTAATTTATTAAATTAAATAAAAATGGTGTACGACTAAACTGATTAGTACTAAATGGGGGTTAGAGCTGTTTTTAAGTTGGTGCTCCTGGATGTGAGGGCCTTCACAAAGATAAGCAGCTATATATGAAAAAAAAAATCTTTCACAAGACGTAGCAGAAATCAAACCGGGGAAATGATGTCTGAACAAACTAAACCAATCTGATTTGAACCGATCAAACCGAGACAAAGGTCGTCAAACTGAATCTGTAACGTTTCCGAGAGGATGAACGCGCTGAAGATAAACCCTCCGAGCTTCCTCACGCTAGCTGCGGCCAAAACCCGCGGAAGCGATGTGGTGGGTAGCTTAAAGATAATGATTAGAGTCTAATGTTTATTTAAGTGTCTCTAAAAAAACTGTGTCATAATTCAAACCAGTTGCACAAACTCACCACCAGCCTCCGCAGCGGGAGAACAGAGATTAGCAGTAGCTTCGGCTAACTATGCTAACGCTCCCAGATCAATCAGAGCCGATCTTAAAAAAAAAGGCCCATCATACTTACTAAAAGATTTGCGCTTTTGTTGTCGCTTTCAGCCATTTTCACTGAAGGGTTCGGTTCGGTTCTGTGAGCTTAACTTAATCAGGTTCTTTTCCAGAGAAACGACCCGCAGGACGACAGATTACAACACCCTCCACCTGCTACTGCAGCGTCTCTAACGGTCGACGACTGACGCAGGGAATTTTTATTTGACTGCGTCACACCCTCCTCTTGGTGCATTCTGGGATATGAAGTTTTACTGGTCTAAATCCAGGAAACAAGATCAACCGTGGTTCTTTCGCATGTAAAACTTTTTTTGAACTACAACCACATTTTTTATATATACATATATAAATTGCTTTTCTGACAATTAGATGGAAAATAAAATATATTTACCTAATAATTATGATACACTGCTTAGTTTTTGTGAGATAAAATTGTAATTGTGCCGCTTATGGGGGCAGCAGTTTGGCGAAGCGTTGTTATGTTAGTTCTGAAGAATTTTGTTCATAGTTTTTGATTGATGTGTTGCATGTTTGGACAATTATTCTCTCTGGCTCTGGATGCTGTGCAACTGAAAGAATATTTGCAGTTACTTTCTCACTCTTAGACAGTTGTTATGACATATTATCATGTAGTTTACAACTTTGTGCAGCTGATTAGGATCCCATAAGCTCAAATAGTAATGAACTATGACCCCAAATCCCAGAGTTGAAAAGAAGGCTTTCTGGATGTAGAGTAGGACCAAAGAGCAGAGAGAAGGAGGAAGTTGAAACCATCTCTTCCTTCCATCCATCTTTCTAACCGTATGGTGAGAGAGAGATTTAAAGAGGACCGGTTGCCAACAAATTATGGTGAAATCCAAAATATGCTACAGTGGAATATCACCCCTGCTGCCCAGATATCGAGCTGTTAGCATGTCATGACAGTTATGAAACTGTCATGCAGCAACAGTATTCAGTCAGAGGCGAGACTGACTGCTATTGAAAATCCTTACTATCTAGTGCTCACAGCATCACCATCCACAACAACTCTTTGATGATACTTAGATAAGAGTCATGATAAAATGTATTTTCCCTGGTATAAATTAATTATTTTTTCAAATTAGTAATAATAATGCAATAATATTAATTAAGATTAAACAAGTTCTTTGTTATACATAGTATATAGGTGATATTGACTCTTAAGATCGTATATATAATCTCATATTTCAACAAGACCTCTGGCACAGCCTATTCATCAGGGTTATTGATCAAGTTGAATATTGAGAAAATTTGTTGCATCAATCATTATTTTTTAAATTACAAACAAGAGAAGAGCTCTCCTTTCCTCCAGTACCTGAACGCCGCAGTTTAAACGTGCGAACATACGTGTGACGTAGACGGATTTCATCCTGTAGTTGCAAAGCGAACCTGTTAGCTGAAGCTAGCAGCATTTCTTTTATTTTGCCACACTTTTACTCAAACGGTTGTCGTTAAGATTAGTGTTGCTGAGTGGTTCTACGGGAAGTTATCAAATACCAGACTCTTTAACGAGCCATCTTGCTAAGGTTTCTCCTGGAGAAAGATTGCTGGTACGTAATGATTACGTTAGCTAGCTTAGCTGGTAATAAGAAGGCCTCTTTCTTAACAGAGCTAAATATATCCTAAACGTAATAGTTAATTAACTGTCTAGACAATCATTCGTTAAGGATAATATATATGATGAGTTAAATGTCGATTTTATTTGGATTCTCATGATTTTTATTAACGTTCATGAAAACTAGCTTCGACGGGCCTAATTTGACGCACGTGCCAAAGCGCGACAAATATAACCGTTTTTTCTGACCAAAAATATAAATTTATGGTGACAGTGTTCGTTTTAAAAAAGGCCAGAAAGACTGAAATATCCTCAGCATTTTACTATCTGGAGGCCCAGATCGAACAAAGAAGCTGTCAACAAAATGTCTCCCGGAATTATTGTGTTCTGGATTGGTGGAGGTGTTCCTTTATGAGGAGCAGAAACCTTTCAACTGCAGTTTATGAAGGACAATTATACTGTTGAATGTCTGGGCACTGTGTATCATAGTGGTCTGCGTTAAAGACAACATTGTTAATCATTCGTAAAATATCAGATTTCTTTTAACAATTTTGTTTGCTGGGAAAACAAAATGTGGCCCTTGGAAAAATTTGGTGGAACTTTTTTGGTGGAACTGATGGGGATCAATAAATGTGATGTGAGGTGATTATTTTAATACAAATATAGTGTAGGATTAGGAAAAACCTTAAACACAAGCTGTGATGATAATAGGTTTGTTAGCAACATTTTCAGAAATCAAAGTAAATTATCTTATCTGACAGAACAAAAAAATAAGTGTAATTTTTAAAAATTATACTTGGATTATGTACAGTCTGACTCAGAATTAAATTTTAAGACACTTTTATTGTATCAATGAGTTTGTTTCTGATTAAAAATGAAACGTACATCTCCAAAAAGATATTAAGACTATATAAAAGGGATGCTATTTCTGTAGGAAAAGCTGTTTTTAATTTACATTTTAAAAATTGTGGGGGGTTTTAATAATGAATGAAAAAGCATTTATTTTTATTACAACAATCAAAGGCCTTTTAGTAATTTCTTAAATGGATTTTGTATTTTTCCCCTTGTATTTTTGATGACGCATCGTTTACAGCAAATCATAAATCTCTGATTCTGGAAAACTTCACCCTAATCCTTACTTCCTGGATCAGAAACTAATCAGGACTCTGGCCGGACCGCAATAAGACACTAATATTGTTTCTAGACATTTAAGATGTTGGTAAGATTAAAATATCACCTTAAATCTGCCAGGGAGATGAATCTTTTTTTTTTTAAATTGTGTGAAGATTAAAACATAAACTACTGAATTAAACCAGTGACAGACACAAAAATTACTTATTTTAAAAAACATCAGTGGCTCCTTCATCAGACACATTCCTTGGTGAATGTGCTGCCTTTTTGTTTGGTTGGATTAAATGTCGTTTTACTTGTAGCGTAAAACTGATTGGCTTATTTCATTTAGCCAATCAGTGTCAGTTTTGGTAGAGAATTTGGTATTTTTATAACTAAAAACGGCAACAAAAACTACTCATCATTCAAATTAAATAATAGTCACAATTATCACAAATTTTTCTGGCATTTCAGAACTTATCTTTTAGTTTTGATTGGACCCAGACTTTGACCTTGCTAATTAATCATCTCACATGTCACACAAGTTGAATTCTTGTATTTGGGTACTTAAAGAGACTAACATCATATTTTTAATCCCTGTTTGGACCAGTTTGTTCTGATGACAGATTAAAACCAAACAAGCTGATTTATACCCTTTATTACAGTCATGTATTGTTATTTCACTAGAGAAGAGTGTGAGTAGATTTAAAAATAAATAACTTTCTGTCTGAATGCTTACGGCATTATCGGTTCAATCATAACGTTTGATCCATCCAGAGCCATGTACAATGGTATTGGCCTGACGACTCCTCGGGGCAGCGGCACCAATGGCTACGTGCAGCGCAACCTGTCAAGCCTGCGGGTCAAAAGGCCCCGAGACGAGCGCGGAGGCGAGCGCGACGAGAAGGACCGCGAGCGGCTGGAGAGTCAGCTGAACCGGCAGCCCAACGCCGACATCCTGGAGCACCAGCGCAAGAGGCAGCTGGAGGTCAAATGCGCTGAGCTGCAGGACATGATGGAGGAGCAAGGGTGAAGAAAAAAGCTTTTACTGACGATTTTTAGCAATATTTCCTGCTTTTCTATTTATTGCTCTAATTTGATCTTTAAAAAAGCAAGTCTTTTTAGATTTGTGATTTGAAATGTAAAAAATTGAATTCTTGTTCTGTATACTGACGATCTGACTGCTGTTTCTTCTCTTGCTCAGATATTCGGCCGAGGAGATCGAGGAGAAGGTGAACAGTTTCCGCATGATGCTGCAGGAGAAGGAGGAGCCGCCTCCCGCTGCCGCTCAGAAACCAACGTGAGCACAAAACTAAAGCATGCGTCATGCACAGGCTGTGTTCATGTTGGAAGCCATCTCTGTAGGAACCTGAAGGAAAATAACAAGAAAAACCTCCAAGTCCAGCTAGAGTCTCCCTAAAACAATGTTTTCTGCTCAGATGAAATGGTTTAACTTTTAGACTGTAATTCTAAAATATGTTTGGCTTAATAACAATAATATATTTTTCCAAAAGAATAATGGACTCATAGTCTTTCATTAGATGGAACCAGAATGTTTTCTAATATATTAAGGAGAAACTGTGACATTTTGGCAATAACAACAATATCAAATGAGAGTTTTTTGCTGCACAGATACAGATTCTGATTTGTTCTTTTACTGACTGATTTCTTGTCCTTCCAGTGTGACAGAAACACACGCCCTGGCTGCAGCCAACCAGCAGAAGAACGACCGTCTTCGTGCCGCTTTCGGCATCTCCAGCGACTACGTGGACGGGTCGTCCTTCCACGCTGACCGCAAGGAAAAGGAGAAAGAGAAGCGGGAGCAGGAACGTCTGGAGCGGGAGAAACTGCAGCAGCAGAAATACATGTGAGCAGGAGCACTCACAATGTTGCAGCATTTCTGTTACTAATGTCCACAAACTCTAATATTCCGCTAATGTCAGAAAAACTCAATTAAAATCACATGTGAATTAGTTTGTTCATGTGATAAGTCAGTAAAAAACATGTCATACCATCATCCTCCAACTACTTGTTGATCATGAGGCAAAAAATCTTTCCATTGCAGTTTTGCAAGATAAACTAATTTTGATACGGCCAAACAAAAACACCTCATCCAGCGCAAAACGTTTGATCAAAAAACAAGAGTTTTTTTTCTAAATTTCCATGTTTCTATTGAGGAAACTTATTGTCGAAATGTCGATGGAAACGCAGCCAGTGTGAATTTATTTCACTGCTGAAGGAGTCGCCGTTTATAATGTCTCTCTGTGTGGCAGCTTGGTGGAAGATTCAGATGACTCAGATTCTCCTCCTAAGAAGCGCAGCCGGAAGAAGAAAAAGAAAAACAAGAACAGAGAAAGGTGAGGAAGTGATGCTGATTTGTTAAGAAGGAAGGACAGAATTATGAGGATCCATCTGAGATTTTACTGGTTTGACTTTGAAGCAGCTCAGAGAGTTCGTCCTCATCTCCGCACAAAGAGAAGAAGAAATCCAAAAAGAAGAAAAAGAAACGGTACAACTCCATTGTCCTCCTTTAAACAAAACGTCTCTCCTGCTGTCCTTATATTCATGTTGATGCTTCATGTGATTCTGTTTCAGGGAGGCATCAGAGGACGAAGACGACAGGTAGCTGCTGTTCAACTCTTTTTAAACGTCTTCTGAGCTCATCTGTGGACTGATTTCTAATGTTCCATCCTTTGTGTTTAGTTCCTCAGATGAGAAGCAGAAAGTGTCGAAAAAGAAAAGAAGGAGTGGAAGTTCCAGTCCTCCGAAATCGAAGTCGGGTCGGCGCAGAAGCGTCTCCTCGAGTTCAGATCACAGGTCTGAACCGAACGCCCTTCATCGCTGTTATCTTCATATTCAGCTCAGAAAAACTTTATTTAGCCGTCTGTGGTCGTAGTCCAGCAGTTATTTGGGTTTCTGAGATGGTAATCAGCAGTTATGAAAATAATAGCTTGTTGCCATGGTTACGAATCAGAGGTATGAAGAAAAAGATATTTCCAGCTGCTCAACATCCAGAACCACGATTATGATCACAACTCTTATCAGATCTCTGAGCCGTTTAAAACAAAATCCTTTGGTTGACACACATCTTTAATTCTGCTTGGAGATTTAAATATTAAACACTTATTTTGATTTAATAAACGTTACAACAAGATTTAATTTATCTTGTAGGTGGATAAAGCATTTTTGATTTTGAATTGATGTATAAGACATTCGGACAGCCTGGACAACAACAGATGCTATCGCAATTAATTAGAAATTTATTGAAAAGTTGATTTATTTCACTAAATCTGTTCAAGGTGTATTATTATTAGTGATACATTTCTACTGTTAATTTTATACTGGCTGTTAAGTTACTCTAAAATTACAATATTTAATAAGACAAACTGATTTACCTCAAAGCTATGGCAAGCATTTATCAGAAATAAGGGCTTAAATATATCAGTGTTTAATAAATCTATAAATCCATCGATAAATTTGTTTTTTGGATAATTAAATTTGCTGGAATAAATTAAGATTTTGTAAACATTTCAATAATTTTTAAAGATTGTGAGGGAGCCTGACTCCATTTAAATAAAAATAATTTACTTTTATCCAGTACTATAAACTTCCAGAATCACAGGCAGAAGCTGATGTTTTATTTTGTTCCTGTTGTTCACAGCAGCAGATCTCCACCTCCTTCCAGATCGCATCCAAAGGACCAAACCGCAAAAACCACAGAAGGCAGAAAGGGGCGGTCGCCAGACAGGAGGCGCCGTGGCTCTGAGGAGCGCAGCCCACAGCGTCGAGCGGGCGACGGGGTGAGAGTTCACCGATTCATTAACAACTCTCCATTATGCTACCCGAACCTTCATCCCCCAGAAATACCTCCGTCTCCACTCAGCGTTTCTGTTTTACTAGCTTACTAGTACTTACTAGCTTCCTGACTAAAGGAAATGAGGTTTAGAGTAACATTCAGAGTAGAAATGTTTAGTACGTTTTCCCCTGAAAACTCCATCCTCAAGATTCAGGGTAGTATGAAAGGGTCTTTTTCTGCCTGGGTAATCAGCTTTTATCTTTTACATTCAGCACGGACAGATTTAGGGTGTTTTCACACCTGATTGTCCAGTAGACTCGGTTTGACTCAGGACCAAAATTACAACATTTGCTGTATTTTCAGCTGGTGCAGTTCTCTTTCACACTGCACTGAGTCAAACGAACCAAACTCTTTGAGCAACCTGTTCCCCTCCTCACCTGTAGGGGAACAGCGCTGCAACAAGAACTATTGAAGGAAACGACACCAAAACCTCTAAAACAAAAAAACCACACTGAACCCAACTTCACAAAATGGAAGCAAAAATAGAGGCATCAGATTTCAGCGGTTGGAGGATTTCTCTTTTGTCTCTGGCTAAAGACCAGGAGTCACTTTTCCCGCTAGCACTAGGCTAGTGCGTTTGTTTTGGTTACCCAGAATGCCCTGCTCTGTGGTCCACTTCCTGCTTTTGGAGCAGTCTCCAGTCCGCTTGGCGTTCACATTCAAACCGAACCAGAGTTCACTTCAACCGAAAACAGACCGAGGTTTGGACGACCAGAGTTAGCTTAGCATTCACTCCTCACAGCCGAACCAGACTTCCTAAGCCAACTAGAGTTTGATTACAGAGTGAACGCATCCTTATTGAAAACTGTACCGGTGTGATTTAGAGTGAGAATGTCTAAAGGACGATTTCAAACATGTTTTCCCTTGTCATGCAGAGGAAGCCCAATCCTGAGAGGGAGAAAGAGCAACGCCGGGAGACGGAGAAGACCAAAAGGAGACATGACTCCTCGTCCCCCTCTCCGTCTCCAGAGAAAGACAGAAATGTTGATCGGGGGAGAGCAAGAAAATCCAGAAGCAAACAAAGGGAGCGAGAAAAAGGGCAGACCAGGAGCATGGACATGGACTCAAGACAGCACTCCAGGAATCAGGAGACGGAGAAGAGGAGGCGCTCCAGGAGCGTAGAGATGGAGAAGAGGAGGCGCTCCAGGAGCGTGGAGATGGAGAAGAGGAGGCGCTCCAGGAGCGTGGAGATGGAGAAGAGGAGGCGCTCCAGGAGCGTGGAGGTGGACAAAAGAGATCAATCTAGAAACAATGAGAAGGGGAGGCGGTCAAAGAGTCGAGAAATCAGAAACACAGAGAAGGAGAAAGTACCTCAGAGGATCAGACGGGAGCCCTCCTCTTCGTCTTCCTGTTCTCCTTCTCCTCCGCCTCCTCAGCAGGAAACAAGGGGCGAAAGAAGCAGGGTCCCTGAGCGGGAAAAAGACGGGAACAAACACAGAACGACGAGACATGACTCTTCGTCTCCGTCTCCTCCTCCTGAAAAGGAACGGGCCCGAAGAGGAAGGAGTGGAGATAAAGAACGTACAAGTGAGAAGGACATTCAGTCAAAGACACGGGGACGAAATGAAAGGGACGTCAAGAAAGGTGAAGCTCAGCGGCAGGATAGAGAGAGACAACCGTCTCCTCGCCAACAGAGAGGAGACAGGATGACAGGCGCCCGGGATTTCCCATCGCCAACTTTGTCCCCATCCTGCAACAATGGAAGCCAGATTGAGAGGAGACAAGAAACGCACAAAGAACGATCGACAGACAGGCATTTGAATAAGCAAAAGGAAGAAAGTGTTGAGAAACGTAGGAAAGACGGCGGGCCGACTGCCGACGGTAGAGGGGACGGGTCCAGACCTCCGGAGAAGCAGAGGAGCCCAGTGAGAGAGAAAAGACGGGAGAAGCTGAAACAAACAGAAAGCAGCAGTAGCAGCAGCAGCGATAGTGACAGTGACAGCTCCTCATCCTCCTCTTCGTCCTCCTCCTCCTCTTCATCTTCCTCTGAGGACGAGGATAACGCAGATAAAACTGCATCACCAGAACAAGATGGAAGCATTCATAGGAAAAGTGCGCCGTCGGCCATTGGAGCTGCTGTTGAAAGGTTTCTGGCCAATGGGAGGAAAGAAAACGCCGCTGGTTCTGAAGGCGACGGACCCAGGCGTCCCCACCGAGAACCTGGACCGGACAAACCCGAGCGTGAAAGACCACCGCTCAGAGATCCTGCCCAGGATCGCCCGTCTCAAGCTAAAGGACAAGAGCGGTACAGCCCCACGCAGGTGGAAAGCCAGAGTCCGTCTCCCTCCCCACCCAGAAGACCCGAAAACAGCCGAGGCAGGAAGTTCTCTCCGCCTGAGGCCAGAGCTGGGGACAGGGCGAAGGACAAGGACGCCTCCAAGAGGACCACAAGGGCCAGCCCCAACACCAGGAGCCCACGCTCTCCAGCCCAGAGGACCGCTACCATCCCACCAGCCACCCGCACTCCTCCAAGGCAGTATCAGGAACCCCCGTCCCGGTCCAGAAGAACGTCACCGCCTCCGTTCCCATCAGACCGTGACAGGGACAAGGGACGAGAATGGGACAGAATAGTCAGAAGGAGCCGGTCCAGAAGTCCTCCGAGAAGATGCAGCGGATCTAGGCCCAGAAGTCCTCTGAGAAGACGCAGCGGATCTAGGCCCAGAAGTCCTCTGAGAAGACGCAGCGGATCTAGGCCCAGAAGTCCTCCGAGACGACGCTACGGCTCTAGGCCCAGAAGTCCTCCGAGAAGACGCAGTGGTTCTAGACCCAGAAGTCCGAGGCGGCGTAGTGGGTCCAGGCTGAGAAATCTGAGACGCCGTAGCGGTTCTAGGCCCAGAAGCCCAAGACGACGCAGTGGTTCCAGGCCTATATCTAGGCCTAAAAGTCCAAGGAGACGCACTAGATCCACGTCAAGAATCCTCAGACGGCCAAGTCCCCCCAGCAGGTAATGCGAGTAAAGTTATGAACATGCCGTCAACAATACAAGCTTAAAAGGAAACGTTCATACACATTTATCTGTTCCAAGCATCTGATCAGTGACTGGGTGGGTTGTAGAGCTGTGCATCATCTGCGTAGTTATGGTAACTATTCTTATTTCCTGTTTTAACCTGAACCGGTGGGAGCATATAGATTTAAATAGGAGGGGTCCCAGGACTGAACCCTGAGACACCCCACGTGTCTTACCTGCTGTCTTCACTTTGATGAAGCAGATTATAACCCTTTTTTATAGGCTATTAAGCCACTGTAATGTTTCCATTAACAGACATCTAAGGCTGTTTATGTTTACCAAAAGGTAGAGAGTGGTTCACCTCCAAATTTAAGGAAAACAACACTTCTCATCTGTGATATTCCTGAATAAACACTCAAAGGAAAATAATGTAATGACCTTCAGAAGGGAACAGTTTTTCTACATGAACTCAGATGTTCATGTGTTTTCTGTTCCACCATCAGAGTTTCAGGGTATTTAGCTGGAATGCTAACAGTGACACCTGCTGGCGTACGCTTGTCATGACAGCGACCTTCACCTGGCTCAGTTACTAAACCCAATGTGAAAAATAAAACCAGTTGGTGTAAAACACAGATATTTAATGTAAAACATCAACAATTAATTTCCCTTTGGGATCAAAAAAAATATTTTTGAATTGAATTGTTACAACATAAACATTTTCAAAGTCAGCAGAATCGCTAAATCACTAAAAGAAAATTAGCTCTGCTATTAGCTGATTAGCAGAAGTGAACCCAGAACTGTTCCAAAGTCTAACGTTTGTTAATTTATGGATTATTTAAATTCTTCTAAATTAATGGATTAAATTCCCTCCTTAGAGATTTTATCCACATATTGACATTCAGAGAACTTAATTTGAGCGTAGCACTGATGAAGGTAATGAAGATATTTCATATTTTGTGGCCGTTTCCTTCCTGTGTAGGAAGAGAGTCACTGATGTTGTTTTGACTGACATGGAGGAAATCAGCCTGTTTGTCCGTCACACAGCTTAGAAAAGAACAGATTAGTTTTTTATCAACGCCCTGAAATGTTGAAACGTTGCCGTTTCTGCCTCCAGGTTCCGCCGCTCTCCGTCTCCTCAGCAGCGGCGGCGGGCCAGTCGCTCGCCCTCCACAGACAGGCAGAGGGAGCGAGAGAGGGGCCGGCAGCCAGAGAGACCCCCTCCTAAGGTCGCCTCCCCGCCCCAAAGGTCGTCCTCTTCCTCCTCCTCGTCCAGCTCCTCCTCGTCCAGCTCCTCCTCTTCCTCGTCTCCTTCTCTGCCGCCGGACAGGAAGGAGGTGAAGCCTCTGGCGGAGAGAGAGAGGCCGCTCCCGGACGACGGGAAGCCTGCGGGTCGATCTTTGTCGGCTCAAGCTCCTCCCAGGGACTCCGCCCGAGCCGCGGCAGCACCGGGCCGAAGAAGCTCGCCGTCCGACCCGCGCCGGCCTCATGACGCCATCAGGAGGTCGTCGGCCGTCAGCCAATCAGAAGGCAGGCAGCCACCGGCTGGTCCCGAAGGGAAGCAGTCACCGACAGCCACCAGGAAGGATGCTGCTGTGAACGGGAAGGAGAAGGCCAGCAGGAGCAGCAGCTCCAGCTCCTCTTCATCCTCCTCGTCTTCATCATCGTCCTCCTCTTCATCATCCTCGTCTTCGTCTTCAGACAGCTCTGACTCGGAGGCGGAGCAGGGCAAAGGGTGAGCAGGAGCAGCTGAGGAACCGACGGGTGTTTTGGATCCATTGGTTTCCTCATCAAACTGTTTCCTTCTCAACAGGAAGCCGGAGAAAGGACGAAGCTCCCAGTCCTCCTCTTCCTCATCCAGCGATGAAGGGGAAGCCAAGAAAAACAGGTAACGCTCGTCTGGAGGAGAAGAAATGATGTGATTTAACTAGACCAAATTCTGGAATAAAATCAGTTTATGTTTATTCAGTTATGATGGACTAAAGTTTGAGACAGAGCCTGCATCCTCTCCTTCCTTTGTCTGTTTCCTTCCTTCTTTCTTTACCTCCTTCCTCTTCCCTTTTTCCCTTCCTTCCTCCCTCCCTTCCTCCCTCCCTCCCTCCTTCCTTCCTTCCCAGCCCTTCTGTCCTTTGTTTTCCTGTTCTTGCTTTCAGGCAGACATGTTTCCTTCCTTCTTTCCTTCCTTCCTTCTCTGCCTCCTCTGCCCTGTGTATGTACTGTGTGAGTTTAATGCAGCTGCTGTTGTTTCCCCCTCAGCCCTGCGCGGCCTCACCGCGTCCCGGCCGACTCTCTCAGAGATTCCCGTTCTCTCAGTTATTCTCCTCCCAGACACATCCGAGCTGCTCGCTCCTCTCCCGCTCCCAGGTCAGCAGAAACTTCCTGATTTCCAATCCTAGTTCAGTTCCGAATAAATAAATCTGTATTCTGTCGTGTTGTTCGGCCTCGGTGAGACTTTCCTGAAGGTGTTTCTGTTTTTCCTGCAGGAGCGCAGGCCGGCGGTCGCCCAGATCCTCGTCCAGCAGCAGGAGGAGAAAATGAGCGATCATCAGAAACACATCCTTCCTCCTTCTCCTCTTCCTCGTCCTGCCAGCCTGGACTCCAGCACTGGGTTTGGAGAACTGCTCCTGCAGTGATCTGTTTTTGTTTTAGTGGAGCGTCGCAGGCTGCAGCCGCCTCAACCTAACTGTACCTGTGCTGAGTGTCGTCCTTCCTGTAGATATGAGCTGTCTGTATTTTGGTTATTATTATGTAACAGGTAAACGATTCCATGCAATGTGAGCAGAAACTGAAACTAGGGTAATGTCTTTTGTTGAAAATGATTCATCGTATTAATAAAAAGTAATTGTACATTTTATTTGGGTGGAAATTTTCTTGGTTTTTATGCATTTTTACTAGTTTAATAATTGAACTCTTGGATCAGTGTAGATTATCAGCTTTTATCTCAAATTCCAGCTCAGTATTATAAGGAGAACTTAAAAAAATCAGTTTAACTTATTTATATAACTTGGCCTGTTGTGATAAACTTTGATGGATGATAAATTGTCCCAGAAGTTGTTGCCATAAACAAAGTTGTTTTGAGACCATTTCAACTAATAGTAATGCAAGAAAACATTCTCAAAAACCAATAAAATTTAAATTCTAACATTTTTACATCAAACTGGAAGACATCTTAAATATCCAAAATAAATAAAACAGGAACAGCAAATAAAATGAATTATGAAATTTCTGTAAACCTTCAGAAAAAGGGTCTGGTTGAGACCGAAACAACAGACTGAAGACTTTTGTCATCCAGTTTTTGGTAGAAAGAGAAAAATGATAAACCAGGCAAATGGAAATTATGCTGGAGCGAAAATAAGACCTGTAATTGGATTTAACACATTGTGATTATTGGGTGTGACTTAGTCTGTTTTGATGTTAAAAGTTGCTGGGGATTTTTGCCCTACTTACTATGACATTAAAATGAAATTAAAAAGACAAGACGCACAGCTTATAAAAGAAAAATGTTTGTTTTGTACCTAAACTTTTCTAAGATGTAAATTTGTTATTGAAAATGTACAAAGAAAATCCACTAAAAGTCTCCATCTGCCTCAGTAATGGAGTAAACCATAACTAAAATAAAGAGCCACACAAAGCTGCTCCAAGGACCGCAAATGGCCCCTGAGCCACACTTTGGACACCCTGGATTAGAGCAAGTCTGAGACATTTACAACCCAAACTTTATCCTTCTGCCCATCAGAATAAAACTAAAGTTACCTGATCTGTTGAAAGAACTATTTTGCATATTTAACACGTAGTCTATGTGTCATTTTAAAACCATCTGCATTTTCTCTGGCCTAAAAAATACGATTTCCTGAATTTCATCTGATATTTTAGATCAAAATTCAATAACGAGGATTAAAACTTGAGCAGGTAGCAGAAATTCTGAGGTTTTGGAAAACTCTCTGTTTCTCAACGCAGACCGTGACAGGATGCAACTCCCTGATGTTGCAACCAGGAAGCTGATCTCCACATCAGCGTCTGTCATCTCAAATCAGCTGAAGCTCAAATCTGTTCTGCTCCAAAAAATTTCTGCTGGTTTCATTTTAATCTCGCTGTGAGATTTGAACCTTTAACCAAACAACAACTAAACAAACACACAGGTGATATCATGTTACCAAAGGTTTTACTGAACCAAATCCATATCTATAATTTATATAAATGCTTTTGTAGAAAAACATATAGCTCAATGTTTTAACTAAATAGATTCAGAGTGTTTTATACCCAAATGTAAGACACACCAGCAACTATCAATACAGAAAAGGTTTTAAAAATATATAAAAATTAGCTTCACTTATTTTGTTTTCAGTGTAGATTAAGTTCACATTTACATTTTGTGATAATTTTCTATGTGGAATAGTTAAAAAGGCTTTGTTTTGGCATTTTGGAATCATATTAATGCGGATAATCCAGTGTACGAGTTGACTTGAATGCAGCATAGAGATGAAATGCTGCACACGCAGTGCAGAAGCGCAACTGGTGGGAGGCTACGGCAAGCCGTTGGTGTCAAATCTATTTAGTCTGTGAACACCACGTTTTCCACCAATCAAGTAATTTGTTGATATATAAAAAGAGGAGTGAAAAAAGTGTTAGAATGCTTTCTGATGGGGTTTATAGTATTCTGACTGATCGAACTGCAATGTTTTCTAGTTTTTTTTCCCCTAGATGGATTTCTAGAGCCAATATTTGACCCTAACAGAAATCCAGGTCTCCTCTGTAGGAAGGATTCAAAATCACCCAGGAGCAACATATGCATAGTTTTCAACAACTATTACTGTGTTAAGTGTGTTTTTTCCAAGCTTTTTCTTTTTATGTCTATTTAGCAGAATTGTTAGCTGCTCTGAAGCACATAGGCAAACTTCATTGTCATTCAACTGCACATTTGCGAAGCACATATTGAGAAAACTTTTGGTGTAAGGCGCCAATAATAAAATAATAAACAAAAAATATAAAAAAGACCAGTAAAAAATAAGTATTGATATTAATGTATGAAATAAAAAGATTAGCGGGAATTTGGCAGTCTTGAGCACTTTACAATATTTTGTTTATTTTCTCTGGCTTTTACAGTGTCCCAATTCAGACATGGTAATTTTTATAACAAATTATTGTCTAGAATGGAAAAGTGCAGATATTTGTCACTAACAGCTTGCCGCAGGTCATGACACCGAATTGTACTTTAGCTACGTTAAAGAAAAGTTTATTTACTATTCGGCAGGTAAGATTAGTTTATCTTGCATTAAAAACAAAGATTAGAAATATTTTTTGGTAGAAATTTCTGTTTTCACCGTATTTAGTGATTTTTCCGGGGAAACACGTTGGAGCTCTGGATTTTCCTACCCTCCTGAACGCAGCATCAGCTCATCACCAGCCGCCGTCAGTCAGTCAGGTGTGGCCGCCGCGGTGGGGAGGCATTCCGACCGGAGACAGCGCTGTTCCAGCAGGCTCCGCCGAGGCTAAATCTAGCGACTGCCGCGGGGCCTGGAAACATGAGCCGCCGTCCGAGCACCGAGTCCGCCAGATGACCGAAGTAAGTGCTCCATTTTCCCGCAGCTGCTCCGGAGTTTGTCCGGGCCGTTGGAAGTTTCCTGACATTCCAGATTTAGGGCCCACTCCGTCATTCCAGGGTGGGAAAACAAACCTGGAGGGCTCCACGACTGTCCACACTCTGCAACAAACTCATTTAAATGGATATTTGTTTTTCCTGTTGGGCTGTCCTGCTGTTAAAATGTGTTTTATGTGTCTGTTTTGGGGGTTTAAGACCGACCAGGGCGACCACCCACCGGTTCGGTTCGTAGCTGAAACTTTTGACCGTTGGTGCAAAACATCAGTTTCACATCCAGAAAAGTCCGCAGTGACATGTTGTTAAATGGAGAACTAGTTTTACTACAAGTTATTCCGATTAATGTCAGGGAAAGAAAACGATACTGAGATCTTAAAATGATCATTTTTGCGTTTTTATGTTCAGCTATAAACTTTTTTTTTCTTTTAATGGACTGAAACCATTTTAAGGCTCATGCAATGAATGAGAATGTTTTGATATGCAAATAATTAATGTTTAAATGTGAAATACGTTGATTAAATTATGAAGCTATGTTAAAAGTAAGTATTAATATTTTTATAATTTCATCGCTCCTGGGCTACACTTCCTTGGAAAACAAAATTGTCCAGAACCAAACAACTTCTTGAAAGTAAATAAAAAAAGACTCATAATCAACATTTCCATTGTTTTTTTTCCTAAGTGTTAAAGCAAAAGGAGCCTGTTGAGTCATGCCCTGAAAACCGGAAACGCACCTCCATAAAAGGGCAGTGACACAGCGCCTCACAGCACCCTGTCAAAAGCTGTCATAGTAGTTTTTTTTAAACAACAAAACAAACTGTTTTACAGGATAACCGGGAATGGATGTGTGCCCATAGAGACAGAAAAACGATGCACTGAGCATAAATGGCTTGAAAAGGGAGTCAACAGCCAGACCACGTAAAGAAAAAAGCAAAACAAATTCTCTCCTTTAGGTGTAGCCATGATAATTAGCTTCATCCTTCAGTTTATACCATTTTTCTCTGTGTCTAAGCTAAATGAAGGAGAGTGTTTTAACATCTCCTCAAGCTAGTACTAGCATGAGGAGCTAGCATTAGCTTGAGGAGCTAGCATTAGCTTGAGGTAGCTTTTTAACACCATATAGTTAAACTTTGAATGGTGAGACAGAAGTTATTGTCTGAATAACTTTTTTTAAACAACTTGAAGAGTAAGATGTGCACCAATTATGTGGAGGAAAGTGAGATTTTCACAGTTTGTGACTCCAGGACAAATATGTTGGGGGGGAGGGGGGGCAGGTGAGAGCTTATGCTGGTCCACATCATATTCAAGATCCTTCAAGAGGAGCAAAAGTTGCATCTGTCTGAATGCTACCAGAAGGTTTTTTTCATTTGTTTTTCTGTTCTAACATTTAAGTCAGTTCTGCAATTATTTTATTTTATTATAGCTGCTTATCTATATTGTTTGCTTCCATTTGTCTGGCTGCTTGCTGTTGATACAAATTAATTTTACTACTGAGGAACAAATAAAGGATCATTCTACACCAAAACAAAGTTTCAAAACAAACACGGGTCTACTCCATGTAGATCTATAAAGCAGCAGCTCTGTAAAGTTTTTCTTTCTGGTAATTTTGCATCATATTTTCTGTAGTGATCAAATACAGCTTGCAATGATTTGGTTGTTTGTTTCACTATTTAATAGCTGACTGAGCAGCTGATGAACATTTTTCTGTTGATTGGTGCCGCAGTAAAATGGAGCATTGTGGGATTTTGGGAAGCGCATCTCGACGGCGCTCAGACTGTCAGAGCGCCATCTGTGGCTGTTTGTGTATGTTTTCTCATATTTGACCAGCTAGCGTTAGCTTAACTCGACCAGGACAATAAAGCCTCATTGTTTCAGTTAACATAGTTTCTCTGACCCTTTTGAGTTGCTCTCCATGATCAGTGATGTAGCATTAGCAATGTTAGCATGTGGAATCCTTCAGTATTCCCTTTATTCCTTTGCTTCAGGGGAACGTACCAAACAACGCTGCTGTTAGCTGTTAGCAGCAATCCTGGCAGACAAACGGATCTGTTTGTCGATTTTGATGCAAATGAGTAACTTTTAATTTTTTTTCAAGCATAAATAATTATTTTGCCAACCTAATTCTCAATGAATAAGATATTATCTTGGATAATAGTCGTAACTCACGGAATGTAATAAAAACGTTTTAATCGTGAAACCGTCCTGCATAACGGCCGATTGAAAAGCTGAGCTGACAGTTCTCCAGCAGGCGGTCGCTGAAAACAGGAAGTTGCTACAGAAGCTGCTGCATTTATGTATCTGTGACGTGTGGAAGGAGCCCTGAAGGCCCGGTTGGCGCCCTGCTGGGTTCCTCCAGCACCGGATCCAGTTGAGTCAGAGAGCAGGAAGTGATTAGTGACTCAGGAGCGGCTCAGTCCAGAGCCGCACCCATTTATCGGCGCCAATTTCCTTCGTTTTGGGACATTGGTGATCCGCCGATACTTGCATGTGAAGCAGATCTTATCTTCCTCAACAAAAGTCTGAAAATCAGCCACAGTCGTCCTGCTCTGCACTGAGAGGTTCGACTGTTAGCCCCGCCCACCGGGGGTGACATTAGTGACCCTCCTGTTGCCAACTCAGCAACTTTTATTTCAGACAAAAAAAATTATCGGCCAAAATTGGAATGGGCAGGTCCGACTTTTTAAAGGTCGGTAATCGGCCAGAAAGCTGCACCTGCAGCTCAATCAGTAAAAATGAAGCAATCGTCACATTCATCTAACATTTCTCCTGTTTTAGGTTCCCTCATCCTAAAACCCTGAAGAAGAAGAAGTGAGATCTGTGACTCCACCTGACCGCCGGGGAAAGCGAAGTGAAACAAAGGAACAGAAACAGGAACGCCTCGCTCCGGCTGATTTGGGACCAGAACCGGCACAATGCCTCGGTGATGGAGTAGCTGCGGGTGCAGAGCTGCGGGTCCAGAGCCGTGGGTGCGGCGCTGCTCCGGCGGGACGAGGATCGGCTGCAGGAGGGCGGCTGTAACATGCGGCCTGCATGCTGAACGCTGCGGCGCTGCAGAAACGCCGCGCGCTGCGTCTGGACGACTACAGCAGCAGATTCACCTGGAAATGTTCCCTGACTGGAGCTGCTGAAGTAAACACAAACTGCATGTGCTCCTGGGGGGGTCAGAGGTCACCTCCTCATATGAAACTGGTTTTACTGTGAAAGTGGATACACGGCCAATCAGATGGCAGGAAAAGACTACAATCATCTCTTTAAGCTGCTCATCATTGGAGACTCCAGTTAGTATGTTTTACTAAAACTCCTTCAGTTCTGCTTCCTTTACCTCAGGATCGGCTCAATGTTTTCATTTCCACATAAAGGAGAGTTTATTATCCTGAACTGCAGGATCCACAGATTATGTTTATTACTTTATCATTTTATGGCCTAACCTTCATCACAGTGAGGAAGAGGAGGAGCATTTCTGCTGGACTAGCAAAATTTTATTCACTTCGTGTTTCATGAGCATTTTAATCATGTTGGTGCATAAAAACAAGACAAACACATAATTATCATGTTTATAGTGGTTGTGTGAAGTAAGTAGGAGCAGGCAGTATCTTACCTGCAGGACAGAGCCGTCTAATTTATGGCAGTGTTAGAGCCAGCCTAAAAAACTATTTATTACAAGAATACAAATTTACAACAATGAAGCTGAAATAATAAGAGAATAAAGTCAAAATTATACATTAGTCTTTTTATTTTAAATCGCAATAATATGTGAATAAATATGTCTGACGACCATCTGCATAAAACCCGTTTATTATATAATATGAGAAAAAAAAAATCTTAATTTGAGAAAGTTGTACAACAATTAAGTTATACTACTAGAAAACTGACAGTTTGACAAACTATTATTTCCAGCATAAAGTTGTAATAGCAGAATGAAGTCGTCTTTTTTTTTTTTTAGAATTACACAAAAAAGTAAAATATGAAAATAATAAATTATCAGCAGCAGAACTTTGAAATGATTCGACGAGCTGCTCATAACTACTGAAGCTTTTCTCATTAAAACAACTTTTTTCTAGTAATTTTACAACTTTATTCTGGTAATATTGGGTCTTTATTATCGCATTTAAAAAATCTCAGTCCAACATTAATTCCTACCTTCAGTTTTTGTGTAAATCTTAAACATTTCCACCCGGAAAGTCATTTTTGTTAATAAGCCTTTAAACCACAGTAACATATTAAGATGAAAGAAATGTTAAATAAGTTTCATGTGAAGTTACTAATAAATAAAATGATCTGGCAGCAGAAACCAGGCAGATCCTGGAGAATCCTGGAGAATCCTGGACTTCAGTCGTTTCCTGAACCGTTTGTCTGTTCCCCCGTCAGCATTTCCTGATTAACTGCTGATGTTTAACAAAACCTGCCATCGGTAAATTAGAATATCAGTTATTTATTTTAGTAATTTAGTCAGAAGTAAAAAGTTGATTGATTCCATGAAATAACAGCCAGTTTGGTTTTACTTAAAGCAGGCAGGACACATGACAGTAAGGCTGGTTGAGCCAACAGGTCACTGGAAAGTTGAGTGGAAGGTAAAAGTCTGGTTTACTAAAATAAATGAGCATTTTGATGCCGAGTGTGAGTTTTACTCCAGTAGCTTCTGGCTCAGTTGGTCTCTCCCTGCTGGTTTTACTGGGAGGAAGCCGCGTCGCCTGCTGGTTCCTCAAACCAGTTTGACCGCCTCTCTAATCTCGTCTCTCATCTGTTCCTCCTCAGATGTGGGGAAGAGCAGCCTGCTGCTGCGCTTCGCAGACAACTCCTTCTCCGGTGAGTTTCTCTGGCTGCAGGTCGGCCGTTTTGTCAGGTTCAGGCATCTCAGCGCTGCGCAGGCGTCCCGACATGTCTGCAGGGCGAAGTTATGAAGAAAAACTGGAAATCAGACGCAGAGCCGCTGCTCTGCTCCTGGTTCTGTTTCCCAACCTGCAGGCTTCCTGCATGTTGCCCCACCAGTCTGAAGAAACCGCGTTTATAAACAGGTTTTATTTTAACATGCTCTGTGGAAGTCAGAAACCGATTTAGTGAAAACACAAAAAATTTGATCTGTATCAAACCATCAGCATAAAAACTTTACAGCAAATATAAGAATAAAGGAACAAAGTGAAAATGTATTTTCAGCCATTTTTGTTCTTTTGTTGTGGCCTCAACATGTACAGCAAATATCCATACAAACTCTGAAATTAGAAGCTAAGACGGTTTTAGTAATTAAATTGTATTTTTTTGTTAAATATTTATTTTTTCTTAATTGAATTATTTGGGGACAGTTTCGAACCCAGGAGTCTCTGAAACAGGAAACATCGACTCTGATCTGTTGAGTCATTTCAAAATGAGAAAAATGTTTTTAAAATCTTTTTATCAACATATTTTGGCTCCAACATTTTATGATTAGATTATGATCATAAAAAATTATTTCAGGTGCAGAAAACGAACTGAATAGAAATAAATTATAGTGATTCGATGGATTCAGAGTAGAAGTCAATGATACACAGAATAATGAAGCAACAGATTCAAATATTTAGTTAAACAACCAGTAAAAATGCAGGGTTGTGATGCTTTTCTAACTTCCTGCAGGCAGCTACATCACCACCATCGGAGTGGACTTTAAGATCCGGACGGTGGACATGGAGGGCGAGCGCGTCAAGCTGCAGATCTGGGACACGGCGGGCCAGGAGCGATTCAGAACCATCACCTCCACGTAACGCTGCCTCTCTGCTGGGTTTCTGTTCTCCGTGCCGCATCGTAGCGCTGATCCTGCGCCTTGTGTCGACAGATACTACAGGAACACGCACGGCGTCATCATCGTCTACGACGTGACCAACCCGGAGTCCTTCGTCAACGTCAAGCGCTGGCTCAACGAGATCTCCGAGAACTGCGACAATGTCTGCAAGATCCTGGGTGGGCTCCGCGAGTATTCACACCCTGAAACGTTTTCACTTCTTCTGCACATTAGAGAACTTAGAGGCGATGGATTTAAAACAAAGTAGCACTTTTTCTACTTGCACTACTGCGTAAAATAAAAAGACTAACAAACCCCTGAACATCTGGTGAAGCATGTTGGGTATCAGGAGGATTTTGAAAGGGCTCAATTTCCAGACACCAAAAATCGTCTGGATGTTTTTTTATAGCACTCAGTTTCTAAGATCTGCAGCTGTTACATCAAACAGTGTTTCTACAAAGTATGCCACACTTTTCAGATTTCTAAAAAAAAAAAGTTCTTCCATTTCATAGTGATTCTCTTTCTGTTGGTTTATGTTGGTTTATAGCATAAAATAAGTTTAAGGTTTATGTTGTAATGTGACAAAACGGAGATGCTGATCAAATGTTGCAGCTATAATTAGTTAATCTGTTGCACCATGCAGACGCTATGTCTGCTCTGAGGAAGGAAAAGGTGACATACATCAACCTGATGCGCCCTCACGTTGTTCAAACCGCCTGAACTTCCTTCTCAATGTGGAGTCGTTAAAAACAGAAAATCAGAACCAGCTTTTATTTATTTTCATTTCTTCATTTCTGCTCAGTGGGGAACAAGAATGACGATCCGGCCAAGAAGAAGGTGGACACCCAGGACGCCGTGCAGTTCGGGGAGTCACTGGGCGTCCCTGTTTTCGAGACAAGTGCCAAAGAAAATAAAAACGTAGAAGAGGTGAAAGATTTTATTATTATTTTGACATTTTTTCCTAAAGATTCCAACTAATCTTCTTGTTGGAGATAAAATTATATTTTCTGTCAAACTTTTAAATGTGTATTTTTAGCTAAAAAAAGCAACAAAAGTCCAAATAAAACCTGAACAGATGCTTAGAAATCCTGAAAACTTTTGAAAACCTTTACATTAATGGGATTGTTGATTTTTTTATGGAAATGTTGATGTAAAAGAAAATGATTTTATCTCGATATTCTCAGTTCCTGCATTAAAAAAAAATTATAGAAAACATTTAACTTGATTTTTACCAAATAACCTGATGGAAGGTTAAAATGGTTCTCAGACTGATTTGACTTCAGAATCGAGGACATTAGCTAGCAAGCTACTGTTAGCATCTGTTAGCATAGTTGTTGCTAAAAGCTAATGTTGACAGAGGCTGCTAACATTAGCTTTTTCTATGATGAGAAAAAATGTCTAATTATTCATCAGAATTTTCTGGTTTTTATTTTTCATGTTGAACAAATTACTTTCTAAGGTTGTTTATTTCACATTCTGTCATTTTCAAAATGAAGCTGCAATAAAGTAGAAGGTGCAATTAAAAACATTTGTCAATTTTAAAGTCAAGTTCATTTCTGGAAAACAATCTAAATTCATAAAAAAAACATTTTTAAGGATTGCCTGCATCCTAAATATATAATTGCTATGAATATAAACACTAACTTATTAATCTAATGAAGTTTTATTATTTTGCAGAAAAATAACTACTAAATGTTACTTATACTTCCTGTCTTTGGTTTGTCAAAAATGAATTATGACTTTTTGTAAAACAGAATAAAAGACAAAATAAAATTTCAGCAGAAAACTAAAGTGTTTTAAAAACCATAAACATGAATAATTTAGTCATTTAGGTCACATCTCACGTTTCCCAGTTAAAATGTTTTAATGTTTTATTTGTTAGAAACAGTCCAGATGTTTTCTATCCAGCAGCTTCATGACTGAGCAGCAGAACATCCAGGTTTAACCGGGACGTTTTCTGAAGCACATCCAGGTCTGCTGTTCATGTTCGGTTTTCCTTTCCAGATGTTCATGGCGTTTACTCGCATGGTGCTCCACGCCAAGAAGGAAAGCCGGGACCGCGCCGAGAGGGAGCGCTTCCGGGAGAAAGACACGGTCAACATCAGCACCCAGAAAGACCGCGGCCACCGCAAGCGAGCCAAGAAGTGCTGCTGAGGCTCTGCAGTGGCGCGGCATTGCTGCTGCTGCGGCGTTAGCAGCCGGCGGCTCACGGTTCAACCTGAGGGAAAAGTCTGCAGCACTGACCAGGAGCTGAGGGAGCAGGCCGCTGTTCATGCTCTCTGCATGGCTCTTCCACGTTTAGGAAAACTAAATATTCCTTCACATGCACTCGGATGTTTCAGGCAAATCTGATCCATTCATACATATTTTACAACTTAAGACAATAAGATGAAAGTTTGTGGTTTTATGGATAAAACTGGACATGATACAAATAATCAGCTTTCACGTTTCCCACCTGAAGCTGTAAAAACATCCTACTTTTAATTTTCCCCCTTAAAACTGTAATTTAATCGTTAAAAACATGAATATTAAAATGGTTGTGATTAATAATTCCTCCTGAAGTGAACTGTAATATGTTCTGGAGAAGCTTCCGGAGTTTCTGCTCCGTTTTCCAGACGTTTGGTCTGATTGCAGCTGGAGGGGTAAAAACACCGGCCTGTTCCTTTAACTTCACTCCTGTTACGTTTTTCTGTTTTAATCCTTCAAAGGGAACGTTTTGTTACTAAAGTGATGAATTCGGTAATCTGCCTTGTTTCCGTCTGAATGACTTAATAACCTCCCGAGAGCTTTTAATGTCTGCTGCCATGAAAATGTTGAAATAAAGCAATAAGTCCAGATGTTCTGTTGACAGTGACTGAGCTGAGACGCTGGTCCAGAAAATCCTCTTCATGTCTGTAAAATGTAAACCTGTCCTGCCTGAAGTGTAGAAATGCATCCGTCTGCTGCTGTTTGATGCTTTGAGCAGAAAATAAACGTCTAAAGTTTCTGGTGTTTCAGACGGACTGAAGCTTCTGTTCAGAGGAAACGGCAGGAAAACATGTTTAACATAAAATCAGCTTCTCCACTCGCATTCAAGGTTCCTGCTGTTACATTATGACTGAATGCTGGTAAATTAAAATATCCCAAATTTTTTCCTGAAAAATAAGTGCATGGATTTCAATACCTGCATTACACATATTTATGAATTATTACATTTTATGTTGGTTAAATACAGCGTAGTCTAAACTACACACATGTGGCCTGTTTACACATAAGAAAAATCATGACATGCGTAACCTGTTATAACAAAGAATGGCTACAAGTGTTCAGAAATATTTTAGAAACAGATCCTGCAGATGTCATTGTCTCAATGTGCCAAGTGACCTTTGACCTCTTTTAGTTATTTCATCATAGGCAAAATCAGGTGAAAATGTTAGTATGAACAAATCTGCATCTGAGAGGAAGTTCCCCCGGCCCACCAGACCAAGACAAGACCTTTGCCTCGTCTTCAACTGGTTTCAGGCGTGGCGTCATCGAGTCGCCTCATTTTGGGGAAGGGTCGGCTTTAGGGGGGTGAAATGGGACAGGGTTTCAGCTGTGGGATGTAAAAGACATTTTGAGCTTCCTTCAGGTCTAGAAGATGTAAAATATCTGATAGTTTAAAGCTGTGCATATAGAATAAACAGCAGATCAGTGGATATACTGCTGTCACTTACATTCACTCTGCTTATGATCAAAATATGGACGAATGGATACAGTTTTCTTTATACATCAGTAGAAAACACTTGAAAGAACATATGTACAAAATATTTTATTGATGTTTATTTAAATATTTTAATGAGGTTAGTGACTGATGTTTACCTGCAGCGTCACAGGCAGGAAGTAAAGAGGTCATGTGACCTTTCACACTAATACAGGAAACTGATATTGGTTAGAGAAGACACTCTATTTGATTTAAAAACTTAAATTAGTTGCTAAAAGTCAAAATTATTTTAGAGGTTCCCGAAGTTAGAAAAATGTCTGGCAACAACTGTTGCCGGTGGGATTAAACGGGTTAAAACTAAATAACAGAACAAGATGCATGGAAGCTTCAACTCAACATATCAGTATGAAAATTAATTCAATTACAAGTTACAACCTAAATTTCAGATCTCGTATATTTTGAAGTCATAAGTCCAATTATTTTAAATAAGATTTATTGATCAATTAGTGCAAATTAAATTGCAGATATCTAGAAAGTAAATAAAACCGATTTAGTAAAATCTGGAGCTATAATTTTATCTCCAAGTGAGTTAGAGATCTTAAATTAAGAATGTCGTCAGTAACAAAGTCAAAGATCTTCATAACATTTTGAAATTTCAATGAAAACTTAGAAATGCACATGAAAAACATGACATCATCATCATCATCTTCTCAAACATTTTAATTTCCTGAAGCAAAACACTGAAAACTTTTCATTCAGTGGTTTTTATCTGTAGCAGTCAGGCGTTTCTCCTCGGTGCTGTATCTTCCCGTTTCCCCCGAACGCCCCGTCCTCCTCGGTCCTGTATCTTCCCGTTTCCCCCGAACGCCCCGTCCTCCTCGGTCCTGTATCTTCCCGTTTCCCCCGAACGCCCCGTCCTCCTCAGTTCTGTATCTTCCCGTTTCCCCTGAACACCCCGTCCTCCTCAGTTCTGTATCTTCCCGTTTCCCCTGAACACCCCGTGCTCCTCAGCTGGTCTTGGGCAGTCTGTAGATGCCGGTGGAAACAATCAGCTGATGCTCCCTGACTTTCCTCTGCAGGAAGGCCTCCAGCTCGTTGACGTCCATCTCCGTGACGACGGGTCCCGTGGCAACGAACATGCGCAGCATGGTGTGGATGCGCTCCAGCGTCATGCTGTCCAGGTTGGTGAGCATGGCCTGGATGTAGGCCCAGAACAGCTGTGGGAACAAACAGGGTCAAAGGTCGTTTAGTTCCACAGAACTGATGCTGCTTATTATGACTTTATTCTCTTAACGACTTTATTTTATTCTCATAACAACATAACTAATCTTATTACTTTATTCCCCACATGGCTCCTCTATTATAACGTTTCTACCAGCGTTGCTCTGAGCAGCAGCTCAGTTCCACCAGCTGTTTGCTAATTGCTGCTGGCTAGTCTGAAGGAGCTGAGTGGGGAGGAGCTGCACCTTGAAGGTGGGGCAACGTCCACCCAGGGGTTTTGCAGCTGAGTGGTTGCCATGGAGGTTAAAGATGATGATGCACCTTTAAGTGCAGCATTATGTTTTTGTGTCACTTTGTTCAGTTCTGTTATTTGGCCTAAATGCGTCTCAGTGCTGCCCTCTTTAGGTTGAACTGTGCACTGCAGGTGGATTTTCCTGGTGTTCAGCTCGGTTGACGTCTACATTCTTGGTAATGACAGCAGTTTAAATATTATTTATCTATCTATCTCTGCACCAGCTCTTTTTTTGACTTAAAACTCCCGGGGCCTTTGGGAGGAAGCAGGAAGTGACTGCAGACCTGCAGCTTCTCCTCCCTCTGCTCAGACTGGGTGGTGGTGTTGGAGTCGCGCTCCTCGTCGCTGTCGATCAGCATCACGCCGCGGTCCAGCCTGTCGCGTGTGGCGCCCGTCTCCATGACGGCGTAGCGGCCGGCCGCCTCCTCCCGCAGGACGCCCTGCTGCTGCCACAGCGCCAGCTTCCTGTGCAACAGCTCCTTGGGGGCGGCCAGCTTCACGCTCAGCTCCTCCAGGGTCCACGAGCCTGTCAGGTTAAAGCACAGGCAGGAGGAAGACGAGGAGAAAGAGGAAACACGTAGGAATCACCTGATTGGTTTGGATCAGCATCAGAATTTAAAATGCAGGAAAAAAAACTTTTGTTTTCACAACTAACAAAAGTATTCACACCCCTTCCGCATTTTAAGGCTTCAACTAAGAAAAATCATGCATAAAATATGAAATGTGTGGCCTGCACCTGTATTCAGCCCCTCTTAGCACTGCATTCTGCTGAAACCTGACATGTTCTCCATCCAATCTGAGCTGCCATCAGTTTTCATGTCTTGTCACAGATTATCTGATTTAGGCCTGAACTTTGACAAGGCCTTTACAACAGTGGTCCCCAACCCCTGGTCCACGGACCGGTACCGGTCCGTGGACCAATTGGAAATATTTAAACCCAGAGCTCGTACTTTTCTCCTGGAAGTGCAGGATGATGGCGGCATGAATCGGCGACACGGTGAGGTTGGTGAGGGTCCGGTCCTCCAGCTCCAGGTCCAGAGTGACGGAGCCCAGGTGAGGCTTCCAGCTCAGCGTCCGCATGGCCTGAAACAACCGCAACGCCAGGAGGCTAACCGTCAGGATGCTAACGCCAGGAGGCTAACCGCCAGGAAGCTAACCGCCAGCAGGCTAACCGCCAGGAAGCTAGACATCAGGAGGTTAACCGTCAGGATGCTAATGCCAGGAGGCTAGACATCAGGAGGCTAACGGTCAAGATGCTAATGCCAGGAGGCTAGACATCAGGAGGCTAACGGTCAGGATGCTAATGCCAGGAGGCTAACCGCCAGGAGGCTAACCGTCAGGTTAAAACGGTCAGGAAGCTAATGCCAGGAAGCTAACCGCCAGCAGGCTAACCGCCAGGAAGCTAGACATCAGGAGGTTAACCGTCAGGAAGCTAACAGTCAGGATGCTAATGCCAGGAGGCTAGTCATCAGGAGGCTAACGGTCAGGATGCTAATCCCAGGAGGCTAGACATCAGGAGGCTAACGGTCAGGATGCTAATGCCAGGAGGCTAACTGTCAGGTTAAAATGGTCAGGAAGCTAATGGTCAGGAAGCTAACCGCCAGGAGGCTAACCGTCAGATTAAAACGGTCAGGAAGCTAATGGTCAGGAAGCTAACCGTCAGGTTAAAACGGTCAGGAAGCTGATGGTCAGGAAGCTAACGGTCATGTTAAAATGGTCAGGAAGCTAATGATCAGGAAGCTAACCGTCAGGTTAAAACGGTCAGGAAGCTAATGGTCAGGAAGCTAACCGTCAGGTTAAAACAGTCAGGAAGCTAATGGTCAGGAAGCTAACCGTCAGGTGAAACCATCGGACGTTTCACCTTGAGCTTCTCGTAGCGCCGTGTGTACGCCTCCATGGCGTGGCACACGGCGGCCGGCAGCTCCAGCTTCTCCTCCTTCAGCGTGGGCCAGAACTCCGACGACAGGACAATGGCGGACAACGCCAACGGCGGCTGCTCTTCCTCGCTCAGCTTTGACTCTTCCTCGCGGATGTGGCTGTTGATCCTGCGAGAGTCGGCCATGTCCTGCACAGAGACAGACACGTTAAACCACGGCGAGGCGTTCAAGGAGCGTCGGTGACTAAACGAGGGGCCGACCTTCAGCATGACTTCGCAGTAATGCATGTGAGACTCTCCGAAACGCAGCTTCAGCAGCTCCACGTTACGAATCTCCCTGAAGAGGAACGGAAGGTCAAAGGTCAGAGAGGAAGCGCAGCCCTGGACCAAGCACCAAATGTTACTGTCGGAAACATTCAGCATCGAAATCCAGGCTGTTTCCCATATTTCCCATTAGCCGTTTACATTTAAAAATGGCTGCCATTTTGAAGCTTTTAAACCTGTTATTGACTGAAAATGTTACCAATTTTCATGACTTGGATGAACTTTATGTAGGCCTGTCACAATAACAAATTTTGCTGAGCGATTGTTTAAAAAATTATTGCGATAAACGATAATATTGTTTCAAGACCTTTTGACACTGATTTAATGGAAATGACTAATAATGCCTGCGATTTCCTGCCATAGATGCACTTTATTGTCAAAAGAACACATAACACTGGAACTGATAAGCTAAACAACCAAAAACAACAATAAAATGGATTCTCAGTCTCCATTAACAAAAAACGTACTTGAATAAAAACTAAACAACATAAAGCCAAAGTGGAAATAAATACTGCATTCGACCAAAAGAGTGCAGATTATGAAGTCTGTATACTGTACTGCCCTTCAGTAATCACTAGATTTAAATAGAGAAGACGGGCACATCCGACTACCTAATGCAGTAGTTCATACCACACGATTTTTTGCCCCTATTTTCTCCTTACAACAATCTTAGAACGTTGGCCGATCTAAGATTGTCGCTGGTGATTTCGTAACCAATCTTCCTGCAGTGTATTGTGGGTTACGGTAGATCGTTGTGGCCGCTCTGATCTAAATCAGGGGTTTTCCCCGACTGGGAGCTTAATGCTGAATGTGACAGGTAGCCAATCAGAAAGCTCGGATTCTCCTCCTGGGAATCCCAAACAGCTGACACTGGCAACCCAAAGTCCAGCAACATTGGAGATGATATGTGGAAACAACATTAATGTTTATTCAACATTTTGTGAAAAGAATATAGAAATGACAAGAGGAGGAGTTGGAGCCAAATTGCTACCGCAGTTGATGAACCCGGTAAGTTTTCAGCTGCTCTTCGTTAACGTGACATAAATAGGTTATAATGATTTTCATTCAGTCAGGACTTTAGGCTGACTCTAGCCACATGCATCACAGGTAGATTCTAGTAAAGCATTGATTAATGCCTGGTATTAAAATTAGTTAACTGGACTTGTAGCCATTATCTTGTGCCCATGTGGCTGGAAACCACACAGTGAACCCGATCGAACCGTTCGTTATACCCAGGATTTCGTTCAGGTTTTGGAAATGGGCCGACAGTCGGCCAACAACTCGTGTAGTGTGAGCTGGACATTACACTAAGGAAGAGCACCGGATCTGAGCCTTTTTCATTCAGTGTCATCAAGAGAAAGAAAAAAGGGAGGAAGAGACGATAAAGCCGATAATTAAAATGAGGTCGATGGGTTTAATTTATCGTGCGATTAATTGATTTATCGTTTATCGCGACAGGCCTACCTTTATGTACAATTTTTCACTTTGGTCATCATATTTAAAACTTTAAAGTAATAATATGTAGCAAAATCAGAAACTAGGATTTTGCTGTCTGCGAGTCGTCAACTGGAAGGAGATGACGTCGTCTCAATGGTTAGCAATAGCTTCTGCTAATTTTCTTGTGTTTAGCTCTTGGCGTTAGCTTCCAATTATTCTTAATGTGTTCAGCAGTGTAGGGTGAGTTTACTTTTTTAAACTGTGTAGCATTTTACTGTTAGCTTCTGCTAATTTATTTGTGTTTAGAAGGTAATTTTATTTTTTTAGCACATTTTCAGAAACAAGGCATTTCAAAGTGCTTTGCTTTAGAAGCTTCCTCTATATTTTATGTAGCAGTTAGCATTAGCTTCCACAATTGTTTTTTATGTTTAGCATTAGCAGCTAAGATTCTTGTTAGTGAATTAGTGAGCCTAGCCTTTTGTTTAGCTCCTCACTAATAATATTACCAATTTTAAAGCAAACATCGACTGTCCTTTCCACCAGAAAAAGGAAATACAAGATGAAGAAAATATATGTTTCTATATGTATGTGGTTCCAAATATGTAGGCTATTTTAGTGCAAAAATTAATTTTCCACTTCGGCCATTAAAAAAAGACCTAAATAATTTCAGTAAATATGATTTCTGCCATCCTGAAGCGTTTTTTTCCTCCAAATTGGCAAACCTCTGGCAGCATCTGTGCCAGTTTGTTCTTGTATCCTGATGTGGTTAAAATCTGCTGCTCTGTTGGTTCCGTTTCGGTTCTGCCGGGCCCACCTGGCCGTGTTGTAGTTGAGCTGGTGCAGCAGTCGGTCGGCCAGAACGGTCCTGTACTCGTCGATGAAGATTTCCTTGCTGCCGTAGATGCTGACCAGCAGGCTGATGATGTCGGACGAGCGCCGCTTGGAGCCCAGTTTATCTAGAAACGTGGAGGCAGAACTCAGTGAAACCAGCCCGGTTCCCCTGCCGTTGGCGGCGAGGCGTTCACTGACCGGGAACGGCGTCGGTGGGATCCGGAGCCCAGTCCTCGGGGTCGTTGCCCTCGTCGTCGCTGTCCTGCATCTCCAGGGTCACGGGGTCGCCTCTGGAGAGCTCGGAGGCCAGATCAGAGCAGGCCTCGGCGTCGCCCGTCAGCCCGGCCACGATCTGCCGCACCGTGTCCTCACGAGTTCTGAGCCAAGAAAATATTTAACCTGAGGACTGATGAGTGTGACTGCCATGAATACAAACTGCAGAAAAACTACTGGGGCAAAACTAATTATTTTAGATGTCTAATAAATACAGACTCCTAACAAAAAGACTTTAAAAAATTCCCATTTTTTTAAAGAAATGAACCATCACATGTTTGCGTTTTGGGTTGATATATTGGTAACCGATACTTTTTTTACTCCTTTTTTAAATTAAAAGTAATAAATCTTTTTAAATTTTACAAAAACACAGAAATAAAACCAGAACAAAGCTGGAAATTTAAAGTAACGTTTCTGTTTTGGTCCAGACGCTTCATCTCTGGATCCGCTCACTTAATTCCATGAAAACGTCTGAAACATTTTAATATTCTCAATGAGTTTAATGGCTCATTTTCTCTGAATAAATATTTTCAAATTTGCAAAATTACTTTATAAAGCATATTTAAAAAAATGAAAATGTTCCCAAATAAAGGAGATAAATCCTGTTTTTACTGATGATCAGAGCTGGATTCATGCTGTGTTCCAGTTGCACCTTAAACTGGAAAATAAAATAAACTGGAATTCCCTCTGAAGTCGGATTTCCCACTGGGAAACTGGGAGCGACTAACGGCCCCAGTTATGACTTAAGGTGTTCCAAAATGGCCGCTCCTCGCATCAACAGCAGTAAGACGTGGCGATTTAATTTCTGTTTGTTTAAAGTAAAGATTAAAATTATGTTTGTAAGTGTTGTAAGCCATGTTTATGTTGAGCCAGAACGCTGCTGCCTGTGGCTCATTCTCCGGCTGATCCGAGCCGACTGGACCGGACCGGCGGCCGGACTCACCGCAGGTACTTGCGGATCGGCTGGCACGCCACCTGCAGGATCACCATGGACGGGTCCAGTTCCCGCAGAGCTTTGATGGCCGAGATGTAAACGGTGAGGATGTCGGACGTGTGAACACCTGTGGGAGGAACGGGCGTCGTCATGGAAACGGGTGCTGCAGGTTTTATGAAGCCGACTGCTGAGGTGAGCATCCTGCAGTTGAACTCTGACCTGGGTGCAGCAGACGGCTCTCGAAGGCCGATTTGAGCGAAGTGAGGAGCTGCTGGCGCTGGTTGGTTCGCTCCAGACAAAACTTCAGATCCTCAATAGCAGGTTTGGATTCTGGGAAATCTGGGAACAAAAGGAAAAATGTGCTTAGAAATAAGAACAGAATGAAAATCAAAAGCTACTTTTAGGCCGTTTCCCCTCCTGATGGTCCAGTAGAATCAGTTCTCCGGTCCGCTTGGTGTTCACATTCAAACTGAACCACAGTTCACTTCAACCGAACCCAGACGAGGTCTGGAGGACCAGAGGTCAGAGGTCAATTAGCATTCACACCGGAACTGGACTGTCTAGACGAACGGACTGGAGTCTCATTAAAGCGGCTGAACACGGCTGGTGAGGATGAACGGATTAGTTACGATTAATTAATTACTATTAATAATAATAATTAATTAACTGTTAATTAATTATTAATAATAATTACTAATAATTATAAATTAATGATTAATTACGGATTATTCTTGAATCGAGGGACTGAAAGCAGAGGATCACCCAGACTCATGAACAGGAAGTGGCTTCGTTCTCACCTCTGATGATGCTGAACAGTTCCTCGATCCTCATGTTGACGTAGATCCTGCAGAAGAACTGGTGCATGTGGCACCGCCACTGCTTCAGAACCGGGCTGCCGCAGGCGCTGGGAGTACTGGGAACGCTGGGATCCATGGGGACCGCCGCGGCTCCGCCCCCCTCGGTGGCGAACACCTTCCCCAGCCAACCCAGAACCAGCTCCAGCCACTGATCCACACAGAGCAACAAACCGGCTTTTGGTTCAACACATAAACATCAACGTAACCTTTCTAATGAAATTATCACCATGACGTAAACAGTGATGTAGAAAATGCTGAGTAATTATGTTCAGGTTAGTTTTTGTTGTCATGACAGCAGCAGCAGCATCATCGCGTCTCGCTGCGTTTCCATTTACTACAGAATGATGAACTTTGATTTTAAACTTATTTCCTATTTAATGGAAACGCCACTATTATGAAATTCTGTTTTCTCAAAATTAGCAGAAAATTTAAACACAGCTATAGTTTAAACATGTTGCGTTTAAAGGCGGCTCAGAGAAACCCGTTAGTTCTGACGCCCCGGGTCTGAAAACACCGCGGCGTTGGCGGCCATTTTGTGAAGGAAGCGGCTGACCTCCTGGAAGTCCTGCAGGAAGGAGCGCTCGTACTCGCCGCGGCAGTGCTGCTCCATGCGCTGCTCGATGAGGCGGTGCAGGATGGCCGTGACGGCCTCGGCGCTGACCCACTCCAGCAGCTGCAGCCGGGACCTGCAGCCACACAGAACCGCCGCGTCACACACCCGCCGCCGCCGGGCCCCTTACCCAGAACCCCCGGCGGTGGCTCACAGGACGAGGCTGAGCTGCTGCAGCCGCTGCAGGGCCTCCAGACACCAGCAGTGCGGTGCTGGGGCCCCGCAGCCCGAACATGCCCCTCCATCGGGGCCCTCGGGGGCCTCGGCGCCGTCCTCCCCGCCTTCCCGGCTCATGTAGACGGAGAAGGTCCGGCTGTAAAACTCCAGCACCCGCTGCTGCAGGACGGCAGGCGGCGAGAAGAGCAGCAGGGCCCGGATGGTGGTGAAGGCCCGGTCCTGGAGGGCCCCGGGGCCCGGCCCCGACATGCCGCAGTGGCCCTCCGCCTGCCACGCCCCCAGCTGCTCCAACCCACCTGAACGAGACCAGAGGCCACGCTTAGAGTCGCAGGCTGAAACGACTAATCGTGATTAATCAATTCATCACAACTAATTTAGTAATCAATTAATCATTAGCTGGAGAAAACAGACTCAAAAAGGCGACACAGTCAGCAGCTAAACCAAAACTGAACAAATTTATTCTCAGTCATATAAACAGAACTTGGATCACTTTCTTTGAAAACACTCGCTATATTTTGCCACGTTTAATACAAAATAAAAGCTGATTTTGGTGCAGGAAAGTCGGCGGTTCAGTAAAAGTTTGTTTAAAAATTCTACTTATTATAACAGATTGTTGGTAAAAAGATTAACTGTAAGAGAAAAATGATGTGATAGTTAAAAACAAAGAATAAAACAAAATAAACTGCAGTTTGGGGCAAAAAAAAATAAATAAAAATCAGTTGGTGAGCCTCAAGAGGCCTCCGGGGGCCACAAGCGGCCCTTAGGCCTCAGGAGGCCCCTGGGGGTCACAAGCGGCCCCTGGGCCTCAGGAGGCCCCTGGGGGNCACAAGCGGCCCTTAGGCCTCAGGAGGCTCCTGGGGGTCACAAGCGGCCACTGGGCCTCAGGAGGCCCCTGGGGGTCACAAGCGGCCCCTGGGCCTCAGGAGGCCCCTGGGGGTCACAAGCGGCCCCTGGGCCTCAGGAGGCCCATGGGGGCCACAAGCGGCCCTTAGGCCTCAGGAGGCCCCTGGGGGCCACAAGCGGCCCCTGGGGGCCACAGTTTGGTCACCGCTGGCTTACAGCAGCCAACAGACTTCCAGATCCAGGAGGTTTGTGTTGCTCTACTAACTCAGGAACGGTTCCAGTTGGTCCAGCAGTGTCTGGAAAGCGGAGAGAAGAACCCTGGCCCGGTCCCGTTCCTCCAGTTGGTCCTGCGGCTGCTCCAGTCCGGACCAGAACTCCGGAACCACCGAGGACGACAGGCGGACCTGCAGGGACTCCAGCAGCCAGACGCCCAGCAGCCGACCCAAACCCTGAGAGCAGAGCAGCGCCAGGTTCAGACGGTCCTGCTCTGACAGAGAGCTGCCTGGAGAAACCTGCAGGTGGCGCCAGAGACAAAATTCCTCAGAACCCATCAGATCGCTTCCCCTTCTAATTATTTCAAACACCTGAAATATTTGATTCCCAATTTCACAGGGAACATAATTTCACACACCAGTTTCTGCTCATTCTATGTTTACATGAACAGACATGAGAATATCTCCTAAACTCCAAGGTTGCAAGTATCTCTGGTGCTTGTGTATGTTTTAAACCACACTTTTTCCTTCTGCTGAACTTTCCATTAATACACTGGAATAACGCACTCTGAACAGCCGTCTTCGTTAGCAAGGAATGGCCTTTTGTTTCTTATCCTACTTCAGGATATCAGAGCATAAAAGTTTCCCGTTTTGAACTGAATTAGTGAAATAAAATGGTCTTGTATTTGTTACGGCCCAAAGTCTTTCCTCCGGGTGTCTAATCTCTGTTTCAGAGTTTCTCATTGGTGCTGATTGGAAGTGGAGGCAGCTGGCCAGTGACTCCAGAATGACCCACCTTTACACGCACCATTCTCTCTCCAGCCCATCTTCTGACTCCTTGCCGCTGTCTTTCTTTCTGGCTCTCCTCTCTAGCCAGTTATGATTTTTGTTAAATAAATCTAATTTTAAGTTATCCCATGCGTTGCTTCCCTTTAATTTGCTATGGTTCCAGAGTCAGACCATAACGTATTACTTTGAAATTATCTGTTATCAGCCTATAAAATATGTAAGCAAACAAACAAACTACCAAATATCAGCCGAATTCGGCCGAACACTTTATTTGACCAGATAAACAATCAGCTTGGTGACTAACTGTTAATAACATTTTGATATAGGGGGAAATCATAAATAATCAGATATTTGAATAGAGTTCTGAAAATCCTCTTCAATCTCTGTTTAACTGCACCAAACCGGGGTTCGGTTCCACTCACCAAAGCTGCTGTGACCGATTCCCAGGCTTTGGCGACCCCCTGATCTGATCCGGGCGCAGACGGTTCCCCAGAGTTTAATTCCACCACCATTTCCTCCATTTTCTGACTCCTTCTTCACCAAAACCCCGAACCAACTGGCGTTAGCTTAACATTTTAGCTTCGGCTCGGCGTCTGACTTAACAACAGCGCAAGTAGAAATACCCATCTCCTCTCAGCAGAGTTTAAATAAATGTTTTTAACAATAATCTCTAATAGCTGTCAGAAGTTCTGCAATTAATTTATTAGGAAGCTAAACAACTCCTTAATTCACATGGCGGGTTTGCAGACGATTTCTTCTTCTAATAATTCTCACACGGACCCTCTGAGTGCTGCCCCCTACTGGAATGATAAGGGATCACATAAACTTTCAGAAACTTTTACTTTTAAATAAAATACAATATTTCAATGAAGTAAAATAAAAAAAAATATTGCAGGTCTGACAAGGGTTTCTAAAATATGCCTTAGAATATATTTACAATTTTGTTTTTACTTTTCAGGTCACCTCCATCTTCTTCCACCCTTGTCTTTAATGGGGTCGTCAGGCGTGCTGGTGCCTCTCTGACACCATGCATGCATACATCCATACCTAAGGAGAATCCAGAGACCAATTAACCTGACAGTCATGTTTTTGGACTGTGGGAGGAAGCCGGAGTTCGCGGAGAGAACCAGGCATGCATAGGGAGAACATGCAGACTCCATGCAGAAAGAATCTAATCGAATCCAGGACCTTCTTGCTGCAAGACAACAGTGTTACCAACTGCACCACTGTGCAGCCCTTTCAGGTCACATATTTTATTAACATTTTCACAATAGTAAATCAGTAATTCACACACACCATAGAAAACAAGTTGAATTTTTGCTCCTTTAATCATGAAAAATGAGAGTAAATTTGTTTATCTGATCTGTGTTTTAAGTCTGATTTGGATTATTTGCTCTGCTCCAAAAAACCCCATCACCCTAATCTTTAACTCCCACCTCAACTTCCAACAACGCAGGACTGGCTGAAAATGTATTTTAAATCTAAATCTAAGAGTGTGAATAATTTTGGATAATTAAGTTATTACATTACATATGTACACTTATTTAGAAGCTTTTTTTAAATTTAAGATTAAAGAGTAGCTTAATTTTGTTTCTGTTCACTTTCAGTATTACAGTTGTCATTAAACTGGAATTTATCTAGATAGAGAGCTTTGTCATCTAATGCAAAGGCAAGACAGTGAAATTCTGTTGGCGACAAAATTTGACAGTACAAAATTGCTCAATTCAAATAAAGATTCTGTAATCACAAAGTTAAATTTTGCACCTGTTAATATTTAACCTTTTACCAGATTAAGTCGAACAATGTTGAAAACTAGCCGACACTGCCCTCTTCAGGATGACTGGAGAACTACCCCAACAATTCATTTCAACATGAAAAAGTTCAAAACCAAACAAAAAGATTTTAAGGACTTTAAATTAATTTATTTAAAAAAAAGCATTTCTCCACTGAAGCAGAACAAACATCAATTTCTTTTCTTACTATTGTTTGGAACGTGTACAATCAGAAACAGACTCGCCAGGTCGCCTGAACAGAGCAAAATACGTAATCAAGCAATTGGATGTGTGAGGGGTGGGGGGGTCTGCCAACACCACAACATCAACACAGCCTGGAGGGACCATGAGGGGGGGGTGACGGAAACAGAAGAAGAAGAAGAGGAGGAAGAGAAATAAAAACATTTAAATCAAGTGCAGCTCTGGCCTCTCTGACTTCTCTGTCGTCGGTTCATGCAGGGTCGGCGTCCGGAGCTGCACACACAGCAGGCCGAGCAACGAAGCCGGGTCGTAAGCAACAGGTAGGGGAGGGGGCACAGAGGAGGGTTTACCAAAAACTGTTACAGCGTTTTCACCAAACAGAAAAAGTTCACGTAAAAAGTCCTCTAACTTAGTTTCTGAAATGTGTCCGCTTCCTTTAGTTTATTACGTCTCTAGTTAAGTGTAAATACATTAAAAAACTGCTATGCTCCACATGTTGAACCACAGAATACTGAATTCCTACGTACAGCTGCGATTAACAGGGTCAGTAATGAGCGGCTAGCTGCCAGGAATTAAAGATTGGCTCCAAGTTGATCCCTTTAGGACTTTGTCTGGATTCGGACGATAAAAACGGAGAAACGAGCCGCCTGGTTGGTCACGTCGGGGTGGGGGGGTCCTGCTGGCTGCCGGAGGCTCCGATCTGCTCTGAGGTAGATGCGACAGAAAGGCGGCGTCCAGCCCGAGCCGGAGGTCAAAGGTCGGCTCGTTGTTGCTAAGGCTTCGGTCACGGCTCACACGGAAACCTTCGAGTTTCTTTGTTCCAGTTTTTAAAGCGGCGGGGGGGAAGGGGGGGTTCTCCGTTTGGCACCTCGGTCGTGAGGAGAAGCGAAACAAACGACGGGGCGAGAGAGAGAGAGACGGTGGGCGTGGCGGGGCGGGGCTCTGCGGCGCGGCGTCCAGACGGCTAGTTTGGTTGCTCTCCGGCTGCTGGCGAGTCCGTCTCCACGGCGACGGCGGGCGTTTCCTCCTCGAGTTTCCCTCGCTTGGCGTCCGGCTGCTCCCCCGCCAGCTGGTCGCCGTTCTGCCGCTTGGTGGGGAGCGAGGCGGAGGCGGAGGCGTGGGTGGCCAGCAGGTGGAGGGGGCTGGCGGCGGCCGGGGCTGCAGAGGACAGCAGAGTTAGCGGCTAGCAGCTAGCAGCTAGCGGCTAGCGCCTACCTGGCGTCTCACCTGAGCTGGAGGGCGCCTGCAGGGCGGTGGTCAGGCTGTGGGTGCCGTTCTGGGTGATGGCCTTGATGGGCAGCTGGTGCTGACCCACCGGCGCCTGCTGCACGATGGTGACCGTCTGCAGCGGCGCCACCGACTGGGAGCTCTGGATGATGCGACTGGAGGCGCCCAGAGAAGTGATGCTGGGAACCGCCTCCACTTTCACTGGACAGAGAACAATCAGATACTATCTATTAATCACCAATCAATATCCTGACTCAATAATCAATTAGTCACATGGTCAGTTAAAATAAGCTTCATCCATTCTGATGGTTCATATATTTTGTTCACAGAGGTGTATTTGCATTACTGTGTCATTTTTATGCTATTAGTTAAAAACGGTCCCAAAGTGATTATAATTTATCGCAATTATTTCAGGGACAATTAATCGCCCAGCAAAACCTGTTACCAAGGCAACAGGCCTAAATACACAGTGTTTAAACCCTGGAAGAATTCAGCCAATCAGAATCGTTTCCCCACTAACCATTAATAAGCTCCGCCCCCAAAAAGGAGCAAAGCTCCTTCCTGAAAGGTTCTCCTCCTCATCCGGGCCTCACCTTTGACCTCCGTGTGCTCCCCGTTCTCCTGCGGTTCGCTCTTGATGATGGCGGCCGGCTGGGCGATGACGGTGGAGCCGGCCGGGATCTGCTGCAGGACGTGGACAGTCTGGACGGCGGGCTGGGAGCTGCTGGTGCTCACTGGGGACGCCATGGTGTAAGTCACTGGCTTGATGGTCTGAGGTAACTGGCGCTGGACCGCTATGAGGACCGGCTGGCTGCTGACCGGGGAGCCTGGACCAGAGGGGGGACGGGTTAGCAACAGAGCTGCAGTGTGGAAGGGAAGAAGAAGAAGAATGACGTCGCGGCACCTGGTGTGTTTTGTGCAAAGCGTGCTTCCTGGATGACCGCCAGTTTGGGCTGGATGGCTGTGGTGGGCACTGGGGGGGGAGCGGAGGGCGTGTCCGGCTCCAGGGGCACCGGGGAGCCCTCCCGGGACAGACTGTCCGGGGTCTGCACCCCGCTGGAGTGAGCGGAGAGCACCCCGGAGTGATTGGGGGACGCTGGAGCGCTCCTGCAGGCCAGGCAGAGAAATGAACACAATATTTACTACTATCCTGTTTGGTTAGAACTGGAATAAAGTAAAAATGAGACGTAAACACAAAAGTTAAACGTTTCCTGAGAGGAGAGGAGAAAATATCATGCTGCAATGCAATATTCGCCCCCTGCTGGTCATTAGCCAGATGGCAGCAAATGTGCAGCAGCAGCTGATTAAAGGCCTGAGATGAAACTTTTATTTGTTGCTTCTATCTGGACTGAAATGAGAAACTTGTTTAAAAGTATTTAAAGTACTTAGGATTTAATCACTGAAACACATCAGAGCTGAACTGGAGGTTCGATATGCTGGTTTTTAATAGGAGTTAAATGGATTGTTTACTCAAATGTTATTTTTTATGTATTAGTAACACTCCAAACTGGATCAAGTAGTTTCTGCAGAACTTGACAGTTTTTTGTCTGATGATTTGATTAATCAGCAGAAAAATTAATAGAATAATCGATTGCTAATAACTGTTAGCTGCAGTTTAGCATTTTAGTTTCTAAAGCTTCACTCTGACCTGAGCAGCTTCATGTTTCCTTTGACTCTCAGTCTGATGGAAACTGCTGCAGGACGACTTGTCACCATTTTTCATAACTCAGATGTCGTCTCCCACCTGAGCTGTTGACCTCTGCAGCTCCTCCAGAGCCACCAGGACCCCTGATATTTAGTAAACTTTTGAAGTTGCTCTACTTCTATCTGAACCACTTTGAGCTGCTCTGATCCTGTAAGATAAGCTCAGGCTTGTGTGAGTCGTCGATCTTTGGGGCCCACCTGGAGGAGAGGGGTCCATGTGGGGTCCGGAAGCAGGGGACCCCGCGGGGCCGTCGTTTCCTGAAGGCCTGCTCGATGAGCTTGGCCTCCGACGACGGGTCTATCCTCCAGAACGAACCTTTGCCCGGCTCTTCCTGCGACCGCGCCACTTTGATGAAGTATCGGTTCAGCGACAGGTTGTGACGGATCGAGTTCTGCAGCGAGACAAGCGGTGACAGGAGGAAGAGGAGGAGGAGGAGGCAGCGCAGCGGGCTGCGGCCGGACTCACCTGCCAGCCCTTGTCGGCGGTCCGGTAGTACGGGTAGTTCTTGGTGATGTGATTGTAGATTCCGTTTAGTGTGAGCTGCTTGTCCTGCGCCAGCGTTATGGCCTGGACGATCAGCTGTGCATAGGAGTACGGCGGCTTGGAGTCGTCCTGCAGAGAGCAGCACAGGAAACGGCGCATTTACTGCAACCTCAGCTGACCCAATGCTTCACAACCAATCAGAACACAAGAAATGCAACCAAGTTTGATTAAGAACAACAAAAACTGGCAGTAAAATACCAAAAACAGTGCGAATAAAAACGCAGGTTTTGCACGTTTTTTTGTCTAGTTTTCACTTTTATTGCTCGATGGACCAAATTTATCTGAGTATCAGAGCAGGATATGTTTGCTATATTTAGCAAAGATTAGTAAATTATAAAAAGCTGATCTGGTTCAGCAAAGTCGGCTGTTCAGTAAAAGTCTAGCGGTTCTGCCACTTATGAAAGCTTGGTTCTAAAAAATCAAATACTTTGTGTTATAATGAACATTTTGCACTGTAAGGAAATAATGTCTGTAATAAAATGTGTATCATTCTTGGATTGCAGTCGGGGACCGCACAAAATCAGTCCCTGGGCCCGAAATGGCCCACGGGCCGGACTTTGGACACCCGGTATGAACAGTGTGATTAGCGTTTCCTGCTGACCTTGGGGCTGTCCTCTCCGGAGGCCTCTTTGTCGTTCTCAGGCTGCGAGTTGTCGTTGATGAGCTGCAGCTCCACGGAGCTGACCATGCGGCCCCCCATCCTGTAGCCCGAGGAGCCCGCCCCCCGGGGGCTGGAGGGGCAGGAGTTAGCAGCGCTGCAGGAACACAAACACCATGAGTTTCACGTTTTCCAACCAAATCAGGACAAACTGACTGGATCCAGAGCTTAAAATGCAACGTTTGCTTCAAACGAGCTCATCTGGCCGCAGCGTCGCGCTTTGCACCGACAGCGACGCAAATCAGCCTCCCTGGCATCACGGCAATGAGTTCAGGAGCAACGGGATGGAAACATGATTCCATCAACCACAGCACCACGAAGTTTTAAAGCAGCAAAAAACTAAAATATTTCTGAAAATATTGGATTTTACCTTTCATTCTGATTAAATAACTGATTGATGCTGGGTTTTTCTTTCTGGCCAAACATGACAGAACTTTTATTATTTGCTTCTTAATTAGCAAAAATAACTGTAATTAACTGTAAAACTGTTTATTCTAAACTCTCCTGTTCAGAGCTGCTTTTGAATCATCATGAATGAAACGTCGACCAACATATTGGACGTGATGATATCGATGATGCCACTGCTCAGAATCTTATTGGCTTCTAAACTTTTGGCTGAATGGACTTTTTTATTGCTTTGTATTTTTGTGTTTTATGATGTAAAGCAGGGCTGCACAGTGGTGCAGTTGGTAGAGCTGTTGCCTTGCAGCAAGAAGGTTCTGGGTTCAATTCCCAGCCCTGGTCTTTCTGCATGTTGCATGTTCTCCCTGTGCATTCCTAGGTGTGAGTGTGTGTGCATGGTTGTGTGTCTCTGTGTTGCCCTGCGACAGACTGGCGACCTGTCCAGGTGACCTGTCCAGGTGACCTGTCCAGGTGACCTGTCCAGGTGACCCCGCCTCTCGCCTGGAACATTGGCAGGAGAGGCACCAGCACCTCCTGACCCACCAAGGGACAAGGTGTTAGAAAATGATGGGCACACAAAAAAACTTGACTGATTGATAAACTTGTTTTCATGTCTAAAATTTTTTAAATACCAATATTTATTCTTTATCCAATTAGAAATTGTTCTGTATTTTTGGAAATAATTTAGGCACATTTTACTCAAAAAAAATACAAACTTGTTTTTGGCAGTACCAGAGCTCCGTACAGTGTCTTTTTGATGGATCCATGGATATCGAATGTTTATGTTTACCTGAGTGGAGCAGTAATGATTAAAATCTGCCGTTTTAACAACCTGCTGGTTTCCTCACACCTTTAACGGATGTTTTTGCAGGTACCTGATTGTGCCGGTGGGTGACGGCAGTGGGCTCATCAGGTTAGCGATGTTGTCTGGAATGTTGATGGTAAGTGGGGAGATCTGAGGCTGTACTGGTTTCACTGGGGACTCCGGCGCCTCTCGCTTGGCCTTCTTCCCGCTGGACAGCGCCGTGAAGTTGATCTTGATGTTGGTGCTGGGAAACCTGAACGTGCACCTGCAGAAAAATCAGAAAACGACGCAGAAAACAGAGAAAGTCAGTCTGAAGGCGCCTCATCGACACATCAGTGGAGAAAAAGAAAAATATGACGTGTTTTAAATGGCTGATTAAAAAAAAAAAAACTGGATTCATTTTGAGAACTTAAAGAAAATTTACCTCTACACTGCAGGGAGCAAAATGATCCTGATAAAAACAAAATACATCTAGACTTTTTCACGCTGTTAAAGCAACAACAGTAAAATAATAATGAAATAAAACAAACCAGGGACAATATTTCATTTTACCACGACCTGCAACACTTCCTTACTTTGTTTGTTACCCTTGTTTTTGCTCTAGTGGCTTTTATTTGATAGTTAATTGACAGAAAAGTGGGTAATGAGAGAAGACATGCAGCAAAGGTCGCCGAGGGTGGGAATCGAACCTGCGACATTGAGGACTGAGGCCTCCAGATGTGGGTTGTGCGTAACCCCTGCGCCACCACAGCGTTTGTCACCTTTAATGCTCAATTAAAAGTTTCCCATAAGTCACAGTAGTTAGAATCAGCTGGTCAGGCCACTGATGGAAACCAGAACTTGGACTAGGCCAGTAAAACATCAGGGATTCCCAAAGAATCCCAGGACAAAAATCAGTTTCTAGTTTTAGTCCCACGTCTAAAATTAGTCCAAAGTCTAATTAGGAAAATTCTAAAAAAATTTCCGTTTTAAGAAAATTCTTAGAATTCAACAATTTTTCTCAGAATTTTAACTTATGCTTTCGCAAAAGAGGAATCTTCTAAATAAACAAAGAAACATGTCGGACCTGTGGCCATGTGGACGCAGCGCACAGTAAATAAACATAAAAATTCAGCTGCTGCCACAGACGGCTTCCTCCCTTTTCTCTATTGCTGCCCTGGGTAACTGCCCAAGTTACCACCAATAAAACTACTGGTGGTAACCTTTTAATTTACTCGTAGCTCATATTTTAGGACACTTCTTCCTTTCCAAATGCAGAAGATCCATCATTCAAACCGGCTTGAATAATAGAAATTATTATGATGGACATTAATTATCCATTATTCAAGCTTGATTACATATTTTAGCCCCTTTTATGGCAAAAGGAGCTAAAACATGTAATAAATTAAATATTTAAATGACTAAAATCTGTTTGTGAAAAAACTGAACATGAACAGATAAAATGAATCTGATTGGTTGATTTCCAGGTAAAAGCATCAAAACAGATTCACGTCTCTAATAAAACCTCCGAACAGCCGAGACGCTTCCGATGTTCAGAAGTTAACGAGGAAGGGAAGACAACCTGCGGGTGGCGCTCTGGAGCATTTGGGATTAAACTGCTGGGCGAAGGAACAAAAACCCAGGTTTCCAATCAGCTGGCGACCAGGACCCGACTTCAGTTTCCTGCACCAGGGTTTCACAGAGCTAGCGTTAGCTAGTGATAGCTTCCTTCGTCTGAACTAGGTGTGCTGCGTCTCACAGGAGCCTGAAGCCCCTGAGGAGGAGCTGAGGCGGTAAAAATAACACCAGACTCATCCAGAGACTGTCAGCGCTCTGTGAAACCTAAATATACATCAAAAACCTGACGGCTTCTTCATGTCACCAGTTCATAAAACGAACTGGAAACACTCAGCTCCACGTAGCAGCACAACACGGATGGATGTTTAAAGACGTTTTAAAGTCAGACGGGTCAGGATGTGGTGGTGAATTTTACTTTTATTGGACCATTTTTAGAGTAAAAACAGGTCAAACTGTCCAGTTTGTCTTTTTAAGGGTGGAGCAACGATAAATCCGCTCAGTGACAATTTATTACATCTGAAATCATATTTTTTAAAACATTGTAGGGCTGCAACTAACGACTATTTTAGTAAACAAATAATTGGATAAAAAACTGGCATGCGGCAGATTTTTAATTTAATCACTTAAGTTTAATAAAAGATGCAAATAAGCAAAAATTCTATTAGTTTTTTGATCAAGAAAAAACACTTTTTTATCCTAAAATGCAAAAAAAAAACATTCTTTTAATAAACGCTTGATGCTTCTGCAGTTAAATAAAAACCATCTACTAATCTGTTAATTAATCTTTGATTAATAATTGGACAGCAAAAGGTGCTTAATATGAGATATTTGTTGATAGGTGAAACTGAAACTGACACTTGAGTTATGGGAAAAACATATTTACAGGAAAATAGTTTTTCTTATCTGAAATGCTAAATGTTGGTATTTTCATAGTTTTGGCATTATTACTGCTCCGTATGTGTTGCCTTTTGGCCTGTTTCAGTCGTTATGCTCCAGTTAATGATTAAATGAGTTGATTATTTCAAAAATCGATTAATGGTTTCAGCCCTAAAACTTTCCTGCTGCACTGATTGGAGTTTTATGGCCAATCACAGATCTATAAGAAACCAAACCTGCTGATTCCGATTTATTTTGTCTGAAAAGTCACCAAATGCATCGACAACGTCTCTGATTTTCAGATAAAATCGGTTTCTCCTGCGAGTATCGGTCGATCGATGATCTCCAAAAGTTAAGGAAACTGAAAGGAATATTTTTAACAGGAACCAGGTTTAATCTTTGATTAAAATATTTTCAATAAAACATGATTTAAACGGCTGATGTCCTGTTAAAACCACAGGAAGTAACGTTAGGCTGCAAAATCACAAAATCTTACTAAGTAGTTTTGGTCTAGTTTCTACTGCAAACATCTTAGTACAGTTGAAATAAGACAAAACTAACTTACAAGTAACTTTTCAGCAAGAAGGATGAGCTTGTTTTAAGTCAATTAGTCATTAATATTGAGTTCCATTGAAGATTATTTCACTAAATAAGATATTTTTCCCATATTTTTAGTGAAATAATCTGCCAGTGCAACTGGGACTTTTGATCAATATTAAGGAATTATTTAGTTAAAACAAGCTCCTGTATCTCGCTGCAAAGTTATTTGTAAGTTAGTTTTTTTCTTATTTCAAGTGTTTTCAGATATTTGCTCTGGAAAATGGACCAAAACCAAGACAGAAACCTGTTTATTTCTATAAAACGGAAGCTTTAATGTTTAGAAAACTCTGGATCTGGAGCAGAATGAAAGAATCAAAGCAGAGTTCGGGGTGATTGAGCCCCCCAGCCTGTGGGCCGTCACAGATCCGTCTTTATTACCCCATTTCTCTCCCACAACAACAATGGGGCTCAAACTGAAAACAGGAGAAAGAAAACACAGTTGCTACGCTGCTAAGCCGCGAGGAGGCAACAAACAAAGCTTGTTCAACTGAAAGCTTTCACTTGAATTTCACCCCCACCCGGCGCAGAGCAGAATGTAAACAAAGAGGACAGGCAGGGAGGAAGAGCCGCGGCTCCGGGTGCGAGGCGGCAGGGAGCGGGAAAGGGCCGTTCCTCCTGCTGGATCCTCTGACATCACCGCAGAGGAATCCCAGCAGTACGAGCGGCGGCGGCGCCCGCAATCTGCTTCTCAGCACCAAACACTCACAGCTGCTCAGTCTGAGATAAACTCATCTACAAGTCACTTATTTTACCTCCAACTCGAGGACCTGTGTGTGTGTGTGTGTGTGTGTGTGTGTGTGTGTGTGTGTGTTTGAGGAGCAGAACACTGTAAACTCCTTCAAAGTTTCAGGAAAACATTCACCCGGGACGGAAACTGCATCAAGTCAAAACAAGTCGCCGTTTTCTCAGCGCAAGAAAATGGTTTCATGTTGGGAGATTGCGCAACGAGAGAGAGCGGTGTGCAAAGTCTGAGCAGCGCTGGCAGGAGCTGCGAGGTTGTTTACACTGCAGGCGCTGCTGTGAAAAGCTGCAACCAGATTCCAGCAAATCTGTCTCAACAAAATGTAAACAACGCCGCGGCGTGAAGGACGCTGCAAACACTGAAAACACTCAGATGGACAAATAAAAACCGACTCGTTTGCAACCCAAACAAAGCAACAGACGCATGTTGGGCTGCGGTGGAGAGAGCTACTGCAAACAGAAAGACACATAAAAACACCTTAAAACTTCACATTTATTAAAAAATACTGTAATCCAAAGGGAAACTGGTGCAACTTGTATCATTAAAGTATCTTCAGAGAGAAGGATCTCAGGTAGCAGTCAGTCTTGCAAAGAACCTAAAGAGGCCTCTGACTGAAGACTGCTGCTGTGTGACATGCTAACAGCTCCATATGAAAGCAGCAGAGGCGATGCTCCACAGAAACATCCAGGATGAAACCATCAGTTGTTAGCTAGCTCTGCTAATCCGCCTCCTTTGCTTTTGCTGCTCCTCTTTAAACCCCCATCTGGGAATATGGTGAACAATAAGAGCAAAAACACCTCAGAAATCAGAGAGGAATTGTCCCAGCATCCAAAACCTCAACTAAAAAATGTATTATGAACAAAAATAATTTTAAAATGTCAGAGCGACTCCAGCATGTTGCTGCCATTTTTAAAAACAACTTAAAATGTTTTATTTCATTCAATTTGTCATTTTAGCTAAATTAAAATGGTTGTTAATATTTTCAGGCCTTAATGTGAAATGTTTTTACATTTTCCTTTCATGCCTTTACTTAGAATTTTAATCTGGATTCACAACCATTTCTGTCCTTTAATATTCCAGACTTTTCCACACCCAGATTTTTCCGTTTTTAATCATTAATCATTTGGGATAATTGGACAGAGTTCCCACGAGAGAGAATGTGTGTGTGTGTGTGTGTGTGTGTGTGTGGGGGGGGGGGGGGGTGTGGAGGTGATTAAATAAAAGCTGAAAAAGCAACCCATACTTTAGGGATAATGTGACTGAGACATTAGTCATAAAACAAATAAACAGTTTGTGTTTAGTTTAGATTAAAAACCAAAGCTAAAAGAAAAACCGTGAAATGACGTAACTTTCTATAACTGTGGCTTTTTAAAGATAAAGAAAAATGTAACATCTTCTCCTACTGGCAGGAACGAGTTCAACAGCAAGTCAGAAAATAAACAAACCGACCACGCACCACTTCATAATCACCTGGCGGACAACTTACGATCTTTATTTTTTATTCTAAGAAAATGTGGTTTTATGACATCAATGACGCTGCACGATGCATCGTGAATATATTGTGTAATTTTCATACTGCAGTTTGGAGTGCAATCGCTGCAGGCAAACTTAATACAAGTGTTGCAAACTTACATTTTTAATGCTAATGTAATAAGCAGCCAGTTAGCCTTTGGTCTCACAGCAGTTTCTCACAATGAACATTAACAACTTAAACCAAAATACTCAGGAGAAAATCAGAACAAATCACAACTGATAAACTTCAAAATTTACAAAAATTTTTGCCGTCGGATTTTCTAACATCTGATAAATAATATCTACCACCAGGGGGCAGCGCTGAGTTATTCTGGTTTAATCAGCTACTTTGCAGAAGAAACAACTGGCTCAAATGACGCTTGGAACCATAACCGTGGAAAATGGTTCAATATAAAATCTGCACAAAATTAAAGACAGCTTATTAACATTTTAACAAGTCATAATAAGTAAAAATACTAACCTATTAGGAGACTAATGAACGAAAACAGAGTGGCTTCAACCTGAACACATGCAGAATGTTTCTGTTGGGAACCAAGAATGTAACGCCACGTTCTGTAGGGCGACTTTAAAAAGTGACACCAGAACCAAGCAGAGGAAACTTCCAGCTGTTTGGGAGGATGAAGGTTCATCATGCAGCTACAGTGGAGAAAGAGAAACGAGCCCAAAACGTTCATCTGGATGTAAACAGAACAGGCCCAAGTCCAAATGCAGCAGCCTGAGGCACCAAACCAGCAGAACTCTGGATTATCACATCCCAGGGTTTAATCATGTTTTATTCTCAAACATGATCCCTGTTTAGCATCTATGCTGGCTGTTTTCAAGCAGCTGTAATGTTTAATCCATTCATCCCACTGGCTGTGCCTGGTAATGTCACTTTATTCACTAAAAAAACAACAAAAATAACAAATCTCCTGCCAGTTCTGAACTTTCCAGTTTGTATTTTAGAATAAAATGAAACCAAATACATTTCAGAAATGGAAAAATATTTGTTTACTTAAAAACCAAGTAAAGAAAAACCTTAAAACCCTTATTTTAATTTTTATTAATTGAATCGTAGTGAACTGTAACTTTAAAGCAGGATTTTTTTAACTGTTGCTCCCATATTAACTGTCAACATATGAACAAGATATTTCCTCATTCTATATTATGGTGAAACACATTATTGCAAAAGCTGAGCGAGCTTTTCTTTGTTGTTGTTGTAGTTTTGTCAGTAACCGCCATATTAAATACAACCTTACACATTTACTATTGTTCTTCTCAGTTTAAACTAGAAACATTTATGAGGATAATAAGAGTTTCAGTCGACTGGAAAAGTGAAAGGAACCCGTTTCCTGAAATCACATGATTGCTTAGATGCCATCTCAGGTTTTATCGGTAAAGCCGCTCAGAAAGTGCTTAGTGGAGTTTAAATGCAACCATGATGCGTTCAGGTGTGTTTACTACGCGGAGAAAGGAGCTCTGGGATCTGATTTAGTGGACTGGAGGTCACGGCTTGTGCAAACGGTGCAGCGCAGGGCGGGGACCGGCTGGTTTGTTTACGTTCAGGGGTCGAGAAGAGCTTCATTCACACTTAATACACACAACCCACAGTGGGAAAACACCGCAGAGTGGCGATTTTACTGCATCATGGCAGCAATTTCTGAATGGAAATGTACAAAATAGCACCGTTTTCAATAACAGGCGCAGAAACATCAACTAGCTCCGATATAAGCGCAGAGGGGGGAGAGAAAGGCTGAGCTGACCCACCGGTGGGCTGTGGAATGTGCGTGGAATGACGGCAGCAGGCTCGTGAAAACGGTTGCTAACAGGAATGTCAACAAAGAGAAGGGCTTTAGGAAACAGGATGCGGACTTCTTGCTAACATGCTAAACACGTGGTGCTCTCGACCCTTGCTCGCAAAAATAAACCTAATGTTGTTAAATGTTAACTTCAGCTGTCCGGATGCTCCGGCTACTGCCCCCGTTCCCCCCGATGGGTGGCGGTGCTGGAGGGTGAACTTACATTCGTGGTAGCTGCAGAGGAGGGGCGCCCCGTCTTAGGAACACTCCGTCCACAAACACCCCGTTTTTACCCAGACACCTCAGGTAGAAGTCCCCGCTGCCGGTGCCGTCGTCGCTGGCCGTGAATATCTCCAAATGCCGCCGCGAGATGAAGCTGGAGTGGCCCATGCTCACGTCCACGGAGCCCTGAGAGGAGTTCCGGCCGATGGTCACCGAGCGCTTCTTCATCATGTATTCGAATTCACGGCCCTCTAGCCGGGCAATCGGCCCAGACGATCCGCTAACTTGAACAGCCATGTTCGGGGTTGGAGCCTTGAAACGCCTCAAAATAAAATGTTGGGGGCAACTAAACACCACTGCACGCACGCCCGACTGTGGCCCTTCAAGGGTATTCAAATGGAGCGCATCTACAAGAGGGGCATCAAACTGAAAACAGGAATCCAGAGGGAAACATGCGAGGCCAGGGACAGCGGCTCCGACCCACCGCCGAGAGAAAGGGGAGCGGAGGCAGCCAACCAAAAGAGGCCAGAGGCGGATAGGGTGTAACTGCCACCGGCGTTCACCAATCACAATGCAGGAAGGTGATGGAACGCATTAGCTACAGCCAATTACGTGCGAGTATTTTTCAGAGGACACATTCAAGGTCGGTTGGTGTGTAGCTGTTGTACGTGCATATGCTGTTAGGAACATAAACGTAAACGAGTAGACGTCGCATCTGCTTCCTTGCCCAGAAGAAGCAATTCGTCAGCGCGTCCGCCATATTGCTAGTGGCAGGCCTTTCCGATAACCGATAAAAGTAAGTTTGGAAATAGGATTTTATGATTAACTTAATAAGTTTACGATCAACTAAGTTTTATTATTATACAATACATGTCCTTAGTAGTACTAATAACAGTGAGTATTGAGTCAAAATTAAATATTATCTTCATAATGTTCTGAAAATTCACCCAAACATACCTTAATTTACCCCTGAAGATATACTGAACCATCTATTTTTTTCAACAATATTCAGTTAAATTCAATTAAATTCAGTAAAATTTCATTTGTCCACAAGATGCAATATAATGGCACAGTGGAACAGGGCGGAAACAAAAACATTAAAAACAGACAAGGATCATCGTGTTAAAAAAAGTTACTTAAATTAAAAGATACAGCCAAAATAAATAAATAAATGTACACACAATCCACACCCACACCACGTATATAAACATACATGAAAATATAAACGACATACTTGCAGGTATGGAACCTTGTAAGGAACAATACGATGTGCTTTGTGTTTTTTAAGGCTCGATGTGAAACCCTTTAAAGTTGTTCTTTAGTTATTGAAGATGAGTACTGCCAATTTACAGTTTTAATAAAAATATTTTTTAATTAACTATTATTTAACAGATTGCTGTTAAACGGTTTAAGATGCTTGCTATGCTACTAATACGAAAATCATCATCATCATTATTATTATTATTGGGTGGTCGACCCTGCTGTTCACTCAGCGTCTATGTTCATAGGTCTATGTTTCGGCCTGAGGTAAGAGGCGGAGCCTATCGCAGCAGGACGGGAGTTGATTGATACGTTAACACATGCTATCAGCCTCCTTAATCACCACAGTTACAGATCACCGATAATCCGCGGCAGTTCCTCGACTCCAGCCCCAGATTCTCGCTGTTATCTGGGAATAAACTGGGTGTCGTTGAGGGAGTGTGAATGTGAAGGAGTCTGCTCTGCCGTGGCTTTCACACCGCAGCGCTGCAAAGCCACGGCGGTATTCCACCAAACAGTCCATGTCTGGTTTTACTCAGGTCTCTGCAGCGTCTTGCTGCTGCATGTGTACTATAAGATTATTGTAAACAACAACACAGTTTCCCTGCACGTGTTAAATCTGCTCTGCCGTCTGTTAGCACATTCAGCCGCACGGTTTGTTAACTAGAACCAGATACATGTCACTTTGCTCACCGGTTGTAAAGTCAGGTGACAGGTTGCCCACCTTTACATGTTTACCTGTGCAGGTAGAGGCAGATCAGTGACTTATACTCCACAGGGCAGGAAACACACAAACTAAGGGCAGCTGAGAGAAACTAACATGTCTGGACACCGGAGCACCAGACAGAACCAACACAGAGAGAACATTCAGCTTAATTCAATTAAAAATACTTTATTTATCCCTGAAGGAAATTAGTTGTTGAAACTGTGCAGTAGCGGTCAGTCTGCTCTTTAAATCTCTGTCTGGGCCTATGAATCAGGATATGATCATCATTTAGACTCCTCCTGGAGTTAAGGTCAAAGTTCAGGTAGGACTGTCCCAATAAAAAATAGATCAATTAACTGCATGATAAATAAAAATGAGCTCAATCATTTCCATTTGCGTGATTTACTGTTTTTCTCTTTTCTCTCTTTCTACCAAAAACTGGATGATAAAAGTCTTCAGTTTGGTGTTTTGGTCTCAAACAGACTTCAAATTAATTTTGTCATTTTATTTTGAATATTTAAAATATCTTCCTGTGTTTAATGTTCATTAGAAATTTTAAGTTTGTTGATATTTGAGAATGTGTTTTTGCGTTATTGTGTCATTACTGCTATATTACTTGAAAATAAACAAAGTAACAATTTAATCGTTTATCACTACAATGATTTATGATCCAGCTTCTTTTGTTATTGCAGCAGGCCTGAGTTCAGGTATTATTTGAGCTTTTCAGATGCTAATCAGCTGCTCCCAGTTGTAAAAGCAAGCCCTTGTTGCCATGGTTACGTATCATAGCAACTGTCCAAAAGTAAAATAAAAAGAGAGAAGAAATCCTTTCAGCTACACAGCATCCCAAACCAGAGTAAGCATGAACAGAGCTTTTTATTCTAGAACATGAAGCTCTATGCAGACCAGGCTGGGATTCGAACCGAGAACCTTCCTGCTGCAGGGCTGCTGCTCCAACATGAAGCTCCTCTCACATTTCCTGTAATTCAGAGGTTTATTTAACTGGTGAGGATTCCTTCATGCACAAACAAAGTTATGAACATAAAGCTGATTCAACCTCTGCTCAGGCTCTAAAGGGTTAAAACAGCATAAAACATAAAATGAGTTAAAACATCAGAATAAACAGCAAATGAGCTGCACAAAATATCACATCAAAGTGCAGCTGTTTTATCAGCATCATGTGAAACACGACAGTCTCAAAGAACAAGTTTATATTTCTGATGTCAGGCATTCGTCTTTAACTGGACTTTAACTGCCCCTAAATGCCCCACCGGAGGCAAATCTTTAATGACCGACATGCTGTGATGGAAAAGAAGAAAGGGATTATGGGGGGCTGATTTAAAATGCTCAACATTTATTAAAATTAATGTACAAAGCCACAATGTTCAGCGCCAGAAGGAGCTGTGGGTTTTTGCTGGTTTGCGTTTAGTTTGTGTTCCAAACCAACTTTATTTATAAAGCACTTTAAAACAACCACAGCTGATACAAAGTGCTGTTCATTAAAAACAACATAACAAAAAAAAACTCTTACAGTTTAAAAACAAACAAACATACAATTTAAAACTAGATCCCGCTGGAGTTGAAAGCCAAGTAAAATAGATGGGTTTTAAGACGAGCTTTAAAAGTGGACAGGCCTGTATTCCTCACTATGGAGCGGGTGTGAATACTTTGGTAAGCCGCAGAGTGCGGGGCGGAGCCTGGACCGGAGTCCAGTCGATCAGGGGACAACACCAAGGCTGTACAGTCTGGTTATTCTGTCACATTTTCCTCTAAGCAGTCAATGATCTGTTAAAGTTTATCTTTATCCAGACAGACAGGTTTTTCATTTCCTGTCCTTCAAATGTCCCGTCCTCATGAGCTGACTAACGTGACTTATTAGCTCTATGGGCTACAAAACAAGTTCATTACATTTTTAGATAATGTGATTTTAGTCTGCTCACTTCTGCTTATTTTTAATTGTTTTAAGGCGTCTTGTCACTTTAAATCCAAATTAGCTGCTGCTAAGCCACGCCCCAACTCAACATTTACACTCACACATTAAAATGGCTGCAAACAGATGCACAATTATACAATATATCTTTGAAAAGCAGAAGTGGAGCCTCCTGCACAACCACCAAGAATGCAGCAAGTGGTTCCTGGATGGTAAGTCAACAAGAGAACACTTGTCTTTTCCAGCAGCCATTGTACAGCAGGTACAGCGGAAAACCAGCTGACCAAATGAGCTGGAGCTCAGCTTGGGTTGGTAGGCAACTGGGCTTTGCTGTGGTTGCTAGGTAACAGCACGGTACTTCTTCAATGTGACTTAACAATTGTGAGGTTTTTGAAACGGCTTGTTTTCCAGACACCAAAAACATGAACTTACTGACAAAAACAGCTGGGTGGATTTTTTTAAAAGCTTGGATTGTTTTTAGAAATCAGAATTTTGCATAATAACAATAAATCCTCTATAAGAACCAGACATAACAGGATGTAACACATGCAGCCAAATAAAAAGAGAAACTTTGACAGACATAAAATCACAATCAAAGACTCGACACTTTGAATGAAAAACAGTCAAAATTTATTTATGTTTTTTATTTTGTTCAGCAATTTTTATGTGCTCTTATGTTTCCTGCAGATTTGGTCCATCACAATGTTTCACAATTTGTTAATTTTTACATGAACATTTGTAGAAACCAGACATGATGGGAGAAACGTGGAGATGATTCACTGACGGATGAGGGAGGAAACGCTGGTTCTGCTCTGATCTGGAAAATCTGACATGGAAAAGTTAGTGGAGCAGCAGATACAGCACACACACACACACGCACACACACACACACACACACACACACACACACACAC
>NW_006800394.1:264604-270444 GCF_000485575.1 Poecilia formosa | reverse complement strand
ACACACACACACACACACACACACACACACACACACAAACACATTCACCCTACTGCACCATCACATGTTCAGCCACATGGGCCAGAATCAGCTGGTCTGCAACAGGTTTAAATAAATAAATAAATTGGGATTTTTAAAAATAAAAAACACCAAAATGTGATTTTTTTCCCCTTAGAATAATTTAAAAAAATATATTTTCTAAAATTCATAATAAAAAAGTCATCCAATTTTACCAAAATTAAAAATGACCAAAATGTTTTTTTAAACACCCAAATGCTGAAAGTTTTGTCTTTATCAAAAGCTCTGAAAATTAAATTTTCTAAGTAAAAAAGCAAACAAAATTGACAGATAAAAACCATTAACATGGTTAAAAAACAATATTATTTTATTTTTTGTAAATTAAACACAGACATTTTTAAAATCTCCTCAACAATAACCGGACAGGACATATTTTCATAAAATGTTTTCCCTTGGGGTTAACCCTATTTTCTTGTTTATTTTCAGCAACAGCAGCAGGATTCTGGTCACTCTTTAATTGAAAAAAGTTGCAATTTTGAGCCACGTTTAATAAATCAATCAAATGCAGATTTTGGGAGCATCCAACTCTGATTTTTGGTGACAGTCTCTGGATATTTGTGGTCATATGCAGCATGATTTACAGTAATCTGGACCTAATCAGGGCCGGTTGGTTCTGAAAATCAGCCTGCAGATTTAAAGTGATTACAGAAATGAGCCACTAGAGGGAGACATTTATCCTCTTTAAGGTTTAACATGTTTTTTAAATAAATTTTTTTCATATTTTGAAGTTTTTATGCTGAACCAGAGAGGTTGTAACAGTTTATGAGTTTGAACATGAAACATATAATTATAATCTCACTGTATTTAGTACTTTCAGGTTGTCTGATCTGGTCTTCATTGATTTAAACCCACTCATTTATTGCTAATTTAAGTTCTGTTGTAATTAACAGAATAATTTCTTGTTCTTCATGTTGTTGTTCCTGCCTTGTGATGACAGCCGATCCCAGGCCAGGAAGAACAACCGCCTCTAATTGCTCTCACCCCTCCTGTCGCTCCTCTGGGATTCACTGAGCGTCTCTTCATCATTTTCACCTGCAGGGAGGAAATCTGAGCCTGGCTCTCCTCACAGAAGCCTCTTGCCATCTGAATCTCTCCTGAGAGCAGCTACTGTGCACAAACGTGTCCAGTTGTGATTAAGGTTTGTAAGGACGCGTTGAATCAATGGGATGTGAGAGGGAGTGGGCCGAGCGGCTGCGACTGGAGAGACGATCACTTCCTCTCCAGCAGCGAATGGAGGCATTAATAACACTTCCCATCTCTGAGGGAGATAATGGGGCCTTGAGTGCTGATTAAGGCTGGAGGATCGGGGCGTGGACGAGGAGTTTTAGTTTCAGCGTCCCTGTGGACTTTCATGGAGCTGTAGTGGTGCTTAAGGCGAAGCTTTCTGGCTTCTCCTCGTCCTCAGCTCCTCTAAACACCATTAGCGTTCAGATGCTCTCGGCACTGAACGCCATTTTAATTTGAGGGCCTGGATGATGCATCTGAGCTGCTCTTCTTCCAGGACGGAGGATTAAACAACATCCAACCACAGGGATGTTAAAGACACGACCTGCAGCAGTTTGAGTTTGTTGAGGTTTTTTCTGATCCAGACAGGCAGAATCACGGCTCCTAAATAATGAAGCTTCTGGATAAGACGTCAAGAAATACCTCAAAAATAAAGATAAAACTAATTATCCACAAAACAATAAAGAGTAAAATATGAATGAGGTCACCTCATTAGCTATTAAATATGCAAATTTACCAGAACTCTGCAAAAACACAAAATCATGAGAATGATTTTTGTCTAGTTTCTACTTCAAATATCTTATTACAATTAAGATTAAAACTCACTAACAACACCAAGAAACAGGAGCTCGTTTGACGTCTATAATTCCTTAAATAATCTGACAAACAAAACATTTTTCACACATTTTAAGTTATAATATAATATTAATCATAACATTGTCACCTTCCTAAAACAACAACCTAAATCAAAGATGATTTCAGTTTGAAAAACAGTCACTTTCATGGGTCTAGGGATATTATTCTGAGTTATAATCTGGGAGGAACGTTTCATTCCACGGCAGATTATTTCACTAACTTTCCATCAACAGGTAACTATTGAACAAGCTTCTTTGTTTTGCTGAGAGCTTGTGAGTCGGTTTAGTCTCATTTTAAATGTTTTTAGACATTTACAGTGAAAACACTTGATGTTTTGCAGTGTAGGTGGAGCTGATGGAAAAGCTTCCTGCGGTTTGTTTCTAAAATTATCTCAGCGAAGCGAGCAGCAGATCCAGTCCGGCTGGTTTGGGTCACAAAGAAACACACACCCGTCATTTCAAAGCACTTTTAGTTCAGAATATCGTCCTTCATACATAAATGTGCAACGACTTGCTGAAATTTAAACCCAAACTGACAACATGTGGAACAGAAACACAGCCAGGCTCAGTTCTGGTTCTTGTTATCCAGCTGATAACAAGAACCACAGTCAGAATCATGGAGGTCCAGTTGGATGGGAAGCTGGTTCTGGTTCCTGGTCCAGAAACAAGAGTTCAGGTTGAATCCCACTTCCTTCAGTCAGGCTCCAGAGAGACCAATCCTGATTTCCAGGCTGCTTCATGTGGATCCATCCATTCTCTCCTCATGTTGACACCTCAGACCTGATTGGACCTGATACGACCTGATTGGACCCGATCGGACCTGATTGGACCCGATCGGACCTGATTGGACCCGATCCGACCTGATCTGCCCTCATCCAGGCCGAGGAGGTCACAGGATGTCCGGCTTTCGGAGGTTGAGCTCCTCCTCAGAGACGGTCAGATTCCCCAGGTACCAGAATATCCACAGAACCAGGCTGAGGAAGATGAGCAGCGGCCCGGACAGGACGAAGAAGTCCCAGTAGGGCAGCGGAGCGAAGATGCCGATGAGGAGCAGCAGGAGGCCGACCACGTCCAGAAAGATGGCCAGGCCGATGAAGAAGGTGGTGCACTTTCCCTCCTCCATGTTTGGGCCGGCGGCGCCGGTGCGGATGGCTGGCTGTCTGCTGGTGGAGTGACGCGACCCGGAGCCGGTCGCTCCAGAAAACTGCTGTTCTGGTCTGAAGCATCATTGTTATTCACTGAAAGCACGCCTTGCATTTCTGTCATAGCTGAGTGTCAGTGGCAGGACCGGTACCGGATGGACGGGCCGTACCTCCAGCTGACGGCCCGGTTTCTCCCTGCATGCCTGACTGCATCTCAGCCAGAAACCTGATGGCAATCAGAACCTGACATGAAAACCCAGCTGGTTGGTCAAATGGCGTCTTTGCAAAGTGAATTTTACTGATTTGAGATTTTGTAACAGTTCTTGGACATCATGGAAAGTTCACACCTCGTTTGACCTCTGACCCTCATGACTAGCAGGAAGTAGTGCGTCAGAGACACGGAGGTTTATAAGAACCTCTCGGCTCTGGTTAAAGGAAGCTGGAAGTTTCTGGTGTTTGTGTGATTTCCTCCAGGTGGGATCGTTTGTCTCCGTTTCAGAGTCAGGAGGCGTTCGAGGCGCTGAGGAGGATTTTAATACCACAACAAACAAAAGCTCACCAAGAAGTCAAACCAGTCTGACCAGAGCCCAACAGGAAGCATGACTGGCCTTTTCTGTCGCTGAGCAGAAACACACGAAACAAAAACAGGTGAAACTTCCTGACACTTCCTCCAGCTGGAGAACAAATCCTCAGAGTTTACGAGAATCTTTGTACGACTGAAATCAGATTAAAGTTGCGTTTTGTGCGTTTAGTGAATCAGTGTGTACTTTCAACAATCATTTATCAGAAAACAAAACAAAGATATGAACAGAACAACAATTTCACTTCAAATAAACTGAAATATCACAGCTGATGAATCCTCTGTTTGAACAGAATAATCCAGAATTATTCATAAACCTGACAGATTTAGATTTAATGTTTGGCAACCAAGAAATGTCGGTAACACTTTATTTGAAGGGGGGTGAATAAGACTGTCATAAACATGTCATAACTCCTGTCATGAACATGAATAAGCCGTCATGAATATTTATGACTGTTGTCATAAAGCGTCATTCGGTAAATTATGACACTTTTAATACAAAGTTGACATTATTCAAAATGTCTTTGTTATGACAACTTGACATTAACCAAGAAATCATTACTGATATAAATTTGTTATAAAAGTATTACTGATTGCACTTTAAAAATTAGGTAACTTTGTTATTAAAGGTAAAGTTTAAACAGTAATGATTTCTTGGTTAATGTCAAGTTAAATAACAACGACATTTTGAATAATGTCAACTTTGTATTAAAAGTGTCATAATTTACCGAATGACGCTTTATGACAACAGTCATAAATATTCATGAAGGTTTATTCATGTTCATGATGTGTTATGACATGTTTATGACAGTCTTATTCACCCCTTCAAATAAAGTGTTACCGAAAGTCTGATCTAAAATATAATAAAACAAAATAATGGATATTAATTTAGAATATGGTCTGCTCTTATATACATTTGAATAATCAGTTTGCAGGAATCAGAACATTTTTTAGCTTCATTTCTTCTGGTTTTCAGATGAGCTCTGAACCATCACCCTAATCTTTACCTGCAGCGATGCACCTCAGCTGATTTCACAGCTACATTAATAAATCTGTTATAATATGAATGATAAAAGGCTCTACTGGATCAGTTTAACTTTTATAGGCTAAAAGCGGATCACATATTGATTATTTTCTAATAAATAATCAGAATCACTAACCCTAGTTAAAAGATGAACAAACTTGAAATAATAATTGCAGATTGTTTTTGAAATGAGACAGTAGTGAAAGCTGGACCTTCAGTCCTGGATTTAACTTCTAAACCTGAAAGTTTTTGCAGATTTCAACATCTGGACCGACAGGAAGCGGCTGGATGCGAACCGAGCCGGTCAGTCCACGGACTGCTCCCCGTCAGCGCCGTCCGTGGAGCCGTCGTAACCCTCGTTCACGTACACCGTGGATTTCCCCCACGTCACCTTGCCCGGTTTCATCGGAGGAGTCCCCGCATGGCTGCTGTCCTCGTCCTCCACCACGCACTTCACGCAGTCCTCCCCTTTCAGCTTCAGGCTCAGCCTCTCCGAGATCTTCCTGGCCAGCAGCGCGATGCTGTTCCTCTTCTGCCCGTCGTACTCCGACACCCGGATGTTGCCCACGTACCACATGAGCCAGCAGGCCAGGCTGGCGAAGATGATGAGGGAGCCCGAGTAGATCAAGAAGTCTCCGTAGAAGAGGCCGTCGATGCGCAGGTCGCCGAAGATCCCGACGAACAGCAGAACCAGGCCCAGGATGTCAAAGGTGACGGCGAGCAGGAAGAAGGGCAGGCAGGTCCCGATGTGCCGGAGGAGAGCCATGCTGGGCGCTTCGGAGCGGGCTGAGGCTTTGCTCTGGCCGGGATCCTTCATCCTTTGTATAGCGGAGCAGGTCGGGACCGCGCACCAGCAGAGAAACGCCCCACCTGAAGACAAACAGCTTCACCCGCACGGAGCGCAGTTTGCTGAGGGCTGAGCGGCGCTGCGGGCATCTAGACCAACAATCACACGATTGGCTCCAGGCGGACAAATTAACATATTATTTGCTTGTCAAATATTCAGAAGGAGGGAAACACCTTTCACCTTTTACTGCAGGTCTTCACCAAGAGGACAAAAAGTCAGGTGCTGCTGCAGCCGGAGCTGCTGCAGCCGGAGCTGCTGCAGCCGGAGCTGCTGCAGCCGGAGCTGCTGCAGCCGGAGCTGCTGCAGCCGG
>NW_006800394.1:259242-264549 GCF_000485575.1 Poecilia formosa | reverse complement strand
GCTGCTGCAGCCGGAGCTGCTGCAGCCGGAGCTGCTGCAGCCGGAGCTGCTGCAGCCGGAGCTGCTGCAGCCGGAGCTGCTGCAGCCGGCCCAGATCTCACCTGAGGACGAGCTAGTTCTAGTTCTAGTTCTAGTTCTTAAAATGTGACTGATTTGGAATAAAAATGTCGTTTCTGTGAGATTATGTTCATTCTGTAAAAGAAACAATAACTTTAAGGCTTTTTGATCAACTTTCTGTTCTTGTCTGTATTTTGTGACTGTTCATTAGAGCAGATAGAAAAAAGGAGCAACGTCGGCCAAAAGACTCAGAAACTCTGAAATTTAGTTTAAGGAAAAACTCGGAACTTGGATTTCTTTATAGAAATGTTGAAATTAAACTCAGGAATTAAAAAAACAAAACAAAACAAAAACAAAGACATTTCTAAGCTTGAATAATCGAAGTTTTGCTAGAAAAAGAATTTGCAGTTTAATTTCTAGAGAAAACAAGGAAACTTCTGAGTTTGAATAGTTGATCATTTACAAGGAAAATTTCTGAAATTTTCTAGAAAACAATTTAGGGTCAATAGTCAAAATGTCTTTTACTTTTGTTAAAAATCTTCCGTTTTTTTCTAATACTTTTCTGAGATTAATGTCTGAGTTTCTGGCAGAAGTTTATTCCTGTTTTTCTCCCATCATGATGTTTGCATGTAAACATTTATGAACATAAAAGATTTAAGGTTCTGGACGGTTCTCCTGGTGGCCCCCCAGCGGGACGCAGCCCCTACTTTGAGAAACTGGTTTATTCTCCTTCATGCAGCCAGGCAGGTTCTGTTTTCCTGGATCTACGGTCAGAAGCTGTCCAGCCTGTTTGTGGCTTATGAAGTTGAACTCAGTTTTTTTATTTTATAATGTAAAAGTTTGTTTTTCATGGATTAGCTTGCAGAGATTTTTCTTAACATTTTCTTAAAACTGTATTTACTCCGATTATGTTGACAGTAAAAGCCTAGAAAATCCAAACCAGACGTGTCTGTCAGTGAATGTGTAAAATGGTGAGTTAGCTCATGATTAGCCACGCTGCAGGCTGAGGAAAGGTGAACCTAGATTTGCATTTAATTTCTTAGGAAAATTTAAGATGAGCTGCTTGGTGACTGCCTGCGTCATTCAGTGAGTCGCTGAGAATAAATAAATCATAACCTGTGGTTATCACAGAGGATGAAATGGAGACCTGGAGGAAACGGTGAGGTTGGGGTTAAACTCTGTCATTTCTGATGAAACTTGTTGATTTCTCTTCCCAGATTTCCCAGGAATAAAGTTTGATCTGCTGATTGTTGCTGCAGGATTCCCAGGTCAATTATTATTAATTAATTCTTAGACATGAATTATTTTCAGCCTGTTGATTTAACACTGAATCCTCCTGCAGCTGAATCTGGGCCTGCAGGTGTTTCTGAATGTTTTTCTTGTCATTTTCTATTTTAAATCTTTTTTGAATCTTGTTCTTTCGAGTCGTTCCAGTCAAACTCTGATCATTTGCATCCTTCCTGGCAGAAACCATTTCCATTCCTTCCTGTGCTGCACAGCGAGCTGCTTACTGGAAGCAGCAGACAATAAAACGGAAAGTGATAATTATAAACTCTTGTAATAATTCATGAGGCTGAAACTTCACTTCTCTCACATGAATATTTAAAATGTCTCTTTGCTCGCTCTCATCTGTGCTAAAACCTTGTAAATGTGTGAATAATTGCCCTTTGACCCCACACCAGGCTCCATACCAGGAGCAGCTTGTAAAGTTATACTGAAAAAAATTAACAGCAAAATTTGGTTTTATTTAGTCTGTCACAGAGAAAAACATGAGAGTATTCATTTTTCAAAGTCATATTTTCAACTTGTTATTCACACATTTATAAATGTCAGAACTAAACTAAATATTTCATTCACAAGGTAAATATTTAGCTTTCAAATTCAATATTTAGTCTGGAACTAAAGATTTATTTTGCCAACAAACTAAACTAAACATTTAGTTTGCAAAATAAACTAAAAGTGTTAGTTTGAAACTAAATGTTTAGTTAGCAAAATAAATATTTAATTTGTGGCTAAATATAAACTAAGCATTTAGTCTGTATGCAGTCTGTTAGCTTCATATTTAGTAAACTAAATATTTACTTTGGGATTCTGACATTTATAAATGTAACACGACAGACTAAGTCAACCTAACATTGCCGTTAATGTTTTACAGTGTAACTCTCCACCCGGCCCCCCGCTGCTCCGTCATGCACAGCCGGGGCAGCGGCCGGTCCGCTGACGGGCGGTGAACAGAAATGGCTCCATGCTGCTTCATAAATATTTCCTGGATTTCATCCCATGCTGAAACCCCCGATGACGTCACACGTCGACGACCGGAGGCTTGTAGTAGCTGAGGGGCCTCCGCATGTGGGAGCGCTTCTTGTTCTCCTTGGTGATGGGGATGAGCACCACCCCCACCACCAGCACCATCAGCCCGATGGACAGCAGGGCCGGCCCCAGCAGGGCGGTGGGCCGCCCGCACTGGCCGGCGAAGCACAGGCCGCTGATGATGATGCCGCAGGCCAGGAAGCTGCCCCCGGTGGACATGAAGTGAATGGGGAACCAGAAGACGTCGCATATTTTGGGCGGCGGCTCCGTGGTCCAGAGCGACTCGCTGCGGGACAGAGAGAAGACGGTGCTGGCTGCGTGGCTGGGCGGGGTGAGCCGGTCCTGGGACTGGGAGAGGGCGCACTCCCCCAGGGGGATGTTCTCTGGGCTGCCCGCCATGACCTCCAGGGCTCTGGGGGGAGAAGATCAATCTGTGAGGAGAAATATGGCTGATCCTGCACCAGGAGATGATCAACATGACCATAGGTTTTACTGAGTCTTCCTACATTCATTGCTGATATTTTATTTATTCATTTATTTTTGGTCTCTATCACCTTTGTGGACTAAATGCATATGAACATATTCATTTTAATAAATGTTTATGACAGCTGCACTGTTTTTCAGTTACATGAACAGAAATAGGAAGATTTGATTTGAATAAAGATAAAACATCAACAGATCACGTCTCACCGACAGGCAGAAACATAAACTTTGCATTTTACATCTTTAATCTCCACTCGGTTCATTCACACATTTAACCCAGCAAAGGATTTGAATTCTGTTAAATAATTATCTGAACTTTTACTTTTTAATTTGTTATTTCAAATAATTTCTGAATACATTTTAAAATATGCTTTGTGCATTATCAGGACTGACTTACATTCTGACTGCAGGATCATTAAAAATAAACATTATTCATCTAAACAGCCTTTATAGACTAAACCTTTTCATCAGCCCTGGTTTTGTTCTTTAGTTTCTGATTCATGAAGTAAAACTGAAAATAAAACTGCTGACTCACTTTGATCCTGAAAAATAAAATCCGTCTTCATCTTTAGCTTTCGACACCTAAAGGTTCTGGGTCACAGCTGGACTGTAATCAGAACTATTCAGAACTTCATCCTCCTTATTAGAAACCCAGGTCCAGCTGAATAGAAGTGACCCCAGGATGATACTGCCACTACCGTGCCTCTCTGTTAAAGGCGTCCGTTCGGTGAGGATCTGTGTCGTCTTGAACTTGTGTCCCAGATTTTGGCGTTTGGTTTCAGCAGATCAGAATCTTGTTGAAATTTGAGAAGATTTTCCAGCAGATGATTTCTGAGGAATAAATTTCTAAATAATACGTGGATTGAATTCCTTCGGCTCCTGTGGTTTGGAAACGTCCCTGACGGATCGAAAGTCTTTTTATCAGTTCTAGAAATGTCCAGGTTTTTAATGACAACAAATTCCAAATTTTCTCACAATACGAGTAAACGACTTCACTGTATCCTTATCCTGACTGATGCCTTTGCACAATGAGATACTTTGACCCTTTGTAATCATTTCTACACAGAAAATCAGGTTTATTTCAGGTTTAACTGAAACTGATGACTGAGGAAAACTGAACACTGAAGTCGATTAAACTTTTTCTTCAGCAACGTTTAAAAGTTTATACATTTTATGAAACAGATTTTTCTCTTGATCTTCTAAAAATTTGTTTGCTTTTCATCTGAATTGTACATTATGTCATATGGGAAAATGAATTTTACATGAAAAACCTGACTTTAACAAGGACGCAGCTGCAAGTTTTACATTCCCTTCATTTCAGGAAAACGTTTTATAAATTATTTAAAAGTTTTGAACCAATTTAGACTTGACATAAAACAGTTGTTCCTTCCTGTTTGTGGGTGGACTCTGTTCTCAGTCCGATCAGCAGGTCTCTTGTTCCAGCCAAAACAGGAGAAGACGGTTTGAAATGTGATTCCACTGATCAATAGATGACATCATGTGGCTACATCCGTTTGTTTCCAGCAGCCTGAAGCTTCCAGTCGATTTCCGTCCCAAAACGCTCCGTGCTGTCTCTGCCTGCATGGCTGCACAGAAACAAACTCTGATCATCTGTGACGTTGCTGCTCTCACTGACTCCCGTTTGAGTCGTTTTATTTCAGGAGCGCTGCGTCTCTGTAAATAATTGATCTTTGCTAAATTGTTCTCTTCTTTTATTGTCAGGATTATTTTACTGGAGGTAATGAAGCTCCCTATCAATTATTAACTTTGACAGAAGTATTGATCATGATAGGCCACACCCTCCAGCCTCCATCACAAATACAAATCACTGACAACGAAGGCTTTGCTCGTATGGAAACAATAATCTTTATCTTTATAAACATTCTTCATATTTTTAATCCAAATTAGAGTCAGACAAGAGGAAACAGACTTACCGTTTAGATCTGGTTCAAATCTTCTGCTTTTACAGATTAGAGTCACATGAAGAAGCAAAAACAGGCAGAAATCTACAGAATCAGCTGATAAAACCTTCCTCCCACTGCCTGACCAGAGAAACCAGTAAGAGGCATCGCCACCGATTCCCACTCAGCAACCCTCTGCCCACCTCCTCTGCTTTCTCCACCTCCTCCGAGGAAACCCCGACCGCCGCAGCCCCACCGCCACGCAGCAGGGCTGCGTCCTGATGCTGCAGCAGGCAGACAGGAAACCCATCCACTCTGACCCCTGACCCTCGACCCCAAGGAAACTAAAACCACCAGGAGACTAAAACCTCCTGGAGACTAAACCTGTGGAGACTAAACCTGGGTAGACTAAACCTGTGGTGACTAAAACCTGGGTAGACTAAACCTGTGGTGACTAAAACCTGGGTAGACTAAACCTGTGGTGACTAAAACCTGGGTAGACTAAACCTGTGGTGACTAAAACCTGTGGAGACTAAAACCTGTGGAGACTAAAACC
>NW_006800394.1:254865-256733 GCF_000485575.1 Poecilia formosa | reverse complement strand
CCTGTGGAGACTAAACCTGTGGAGACTAAACCTGTGGAGGCTAAACCTGTGGAGACTAAACCTGTGGAGACTAAACCTGTGGAGACTAAACCTGTGGAGACTAAACCTGTGGAGGCTAAACCTGTGGAGACTAAACCTGTGGAGACTAAACCTGTGGAGACTAAGTCTCCGGCTCCCCGGCGGCTCCAGGTTGTTTCTGTTGAGGTGTTTCTCCACAGAGCATCAGCCATCAGGAAATGCCTCCCATCATCCACACTCCTAGTTTCCAACATGTTGGCACAGCTTTGATCCAAAGCAAACCTTCCTGCTGTCGGCCGAAGGTTTAGTGGAATCAACCAGGGCTGTGAGGTGAAGTTCAACCATGGAAAGAGGAATTAGTATTTTCTTCTTCAGTTTCCTGCATCGTTTTTATGCATGAATCAGGTCTGATTCCAGCTGCAACTGAACCGAAACTTTCAGAGCAAAATTATGAAGCTTCATCAGATTACCATGAAAAGATAAAATAAAATAAAATAAAATAAAATAAAAATAAAATAAAATAAAATAAAAAAATAAAATAAAAAAGTCTGAACTTGTGATACCATGTATTCACCAGCAGAGGGAAGCATCGGCCTGTTTTCCTCCACTCGGCGGTAATAATCTGTAGTGGATTATTTTCAAGCTGAATTAAATATTTTCTCAGGTTATTTCATGTTTTGCCACAGTTTGCTTCATTTTCCTGCTGGATCTGAAAGGATTGCTGATCATTTATTAATATGCAAACTAAAAGTTACGACTGAAAGACAAAATATTAAATCATCCAAAATGACATTTATTTAAAAGTGAGAATTATATTTCTGAAAAACTTTCCTCTTTGCTCGTCTTTTGGTTTCCTCTTTCATGGCTGTTAAAAGTTTTTTCTTCTGTTTTTGCTTTTTATCACCTGAATGTTAAAATCAGACAAAGATAAATGGAAATGTCCAAAAGAATAATTATTATAGTTACTATAGGTAGAAATGGATTGATGGTGAACATTGGTGACAATATAAATAAATGAATATTAACAACTTTTACATCTTGAAACTATTTCTACTATGAAATGTTTTTAGAAACAAACAAAGAAAAGGCCAAGAGTAAAAAGAAACATGAGAACCTGCAGGTGTTTTTATGTTTCATGTCTGTGAAGCTCCTGCAGAGTTCAGACTGAAACTTTCTCTCTCATCTCATACTTACAGTTCGGTCTGAGCAGAAACAGCAGAAAAAAGAAAATCAGATTCTGGGAAATAACAACCAAAAATCAGCCGCAGTAAATCCGGTTCCTCCACTCAGAGCATCAGAATCCATCCAGTCAGGAAACGATCTTCCTCCGCAGTGAGGCTCATCATTCCCTCTGCAGTTGGCCTTGAAACGTCTTCATGTTGACTTGGAGCAGCAAAAAGGAGCTGCAGGCTGGAGAACACTGAGACCCGACCCGACCCGACCCGACCCGAATCGAACTGATCCACTTGGTCCTGAAGGACGGTGGCATGTCTTCAGGCTGGAGGCAGCTGGCCTTATCGACTCTGTGTGTGTGTGTGTGTATGTGCGTGTAGGTGTGCATGTGTGTTTATGTGTGTGCGTGTGCATGTGTGTGTGTGTGTGCATGTGTGTGTGTATGTGCGTGTAGGGGTGCCTGTGTGTGTGTGTGTGTGTGTGCGTGCGTGTTGCTGTGTGTGTGTGCGTGTAGATGTGTGTGTGTGGGCGTGTACATGTGTGTGTGTGTATGTGCGTGTAGGTGTGCATGTGTGTTTATGTGTGTGCGTGCGTGCGTGTAGATGTGTGTGTGTGCGTGTAGATGTGTGTGTGTGTGCGTGTACATGTGTGTGTGTGTATGTGCGTGTAGGTGTGCA
>NW_006800394.1:222513-254234 GCF_000485575.1 Poecilia formosa | reverse complement strand
TGTGCGTGCGTGTAGATGTGTGTGTGTGTGTGTAGATGTGTGTGTGTGTGTAGATGTGTGTGTGTGTGTGTGTAGATGTGTGTGTGTGTGGTCACCATGTTATAGATTTATGAAACCTCAGGGGATCCATCAGTCCTCAGGCAGCTGCAGTTTATCGCTGTTCAGACGTTACAGTTTGATACGTCTTGGTAAAGTCAGGTCCATCCAGGTGTTGGTCTAATCCTGTTTGATGACAGAAACACAGGAAGCTGGCAGGATTAGGCCTGATAAGCTGCAGAATGCTGACTGGGCTGGACGGTTCAGGTCCGGATTCAGAGGAACCGGACGCTGCAGTTAAAGCCACCAGAACTAAGAAGCTCTAACAACTCAGACCCTAGTGGGTTTTCAAGGCCGTGGATTAAAGGCAAATACATTTTGGCCAAATGAAGCCTCTCACAAAGCCTCGTTAACTCCTGGGAAAATATCAATAAAGCTCCACAGCAACTCATCTTCTTTTATCTTCTTAATAATAAAAATTCAGCGTGTGTGTGTGTGTGTGTGTGTGTGTGTGTGTGTGTGTGTGTGTGTGTGTGACAGGAACCTTTCATTTTAATTGTATCCGGGTTTGAAAACATTGTTTTCAACATGTAACATTAAAATCAGACGTTTACATTCAGAATGATAAACGTCTCTTTAAAGATGTAACTTTTATTTAAAAAACATTTTCTGCAGATCAAAGCTCTCTCTGTAAAATATGAAACAGGTCATCTGTGAAATAAATTGAACTTGAACAAATAAAAATAAGTTGATTCTTGACCTGAAACAGCAGAAGTTTGTTCTGATTGAGCTTCAGGCAGACGCACACATCTTTTAGTTTAGTGTATGTAAACTTCTGGCTTCATCTGTAATCTTGGAGATGGAGGCTCAAATATCAGGAGGGATTTTCTAATCTCTGAGCTTTTCATGAATCTGTCTTTAATTTTCTAAGAGATTTGTTTCTCTGTTTATATCTGGCTGTTTGGTTAAGGAAGAAGATTAAAGAAATAAAATATAATTCTAACATTAAATTCAGAATTTTTCCTCAGATTTATGATATCAAAAGATTAAAATCAGAATCTAAAAAAATATAAATTATGAGAAAAAAATCTGAATTCTGAATGTAATGGAGGATTTTATTTTCCATCTTCTGTAACAAAGATCGGCCATAAACAGGCCGTTATTACTAATAACACAATGTTAATAAGTCTCAGTCTGTCTGCAGGAGCTGAAGAGTTTCTCATCTTCAAGCATCGTCCGTGTTTCAGAACTGAAACATCTGTAAGTTCAGGAGCAGATCTGGGATTCTCCCAGCATTCCCAGGTCACTGCTGTGATTTTCTGCTTCCTCCCCTGCTGCGGCGTGTAGCAGGTGGAGAGGAGCAGCACAGGGGAGGCGGGGTGATGCTGTGGGACCGAATCAACAGATCAATACTGCAGCCCCGTCTCATGTCTGACAGATTTGTTCCTCCAGTCTGATAATTGGGTGAAAACAGAGAGCAGCACGCTGCTGCAGAGCCGCAGGTTCCTGCTGGGAGGATCTGCTGCTCCCAGTGGAAACCAGCAGAGAAAGACCAGTAAACCCACAGAGAGCAAACTGACCAGTAAACCCACAGAGAGCAAACCAACCAGTAAACCCACAGAGAGCAAACCAACCAGTAAACCCACAGAGAGCAAACCGACCAGTAAACCCACAGAGAGCAAACCGACCAGTAAACCCACAGAGAGCAAACCGACCAGTAAACCCANACCAGTAAACCCACAGAGAGCAAACCGACCAGTAAACCCACAGAGAGCAAACCGACCAGTAAACCCACAGAGAGCAAACCGACCAGTAAACCCATGGGGGGTGGGGGGGTGTTTGTCTGTCCAGAAACCATCAGGAAATCCTCACATTGATAAAATACATTTAAATATTTCACAACCTGGGAAACTTTGCAGAATCCAAAGGATGATTAAAAACCACAGAAGAAGACAACAGCTACAGAAAATTAAAGAATATTTACGTCCAGCATGTGTCCAGTCAGAGTTTCACACCACAGATGAATAATGACAGGTTTCCTAATGAGTCCGTGTTTTCTCTCGGCCTTCCTCTGGAGAAAACGAGGAGCAGAAATGTGGAGTTTCTCTCTGATCCGGTTTGTGGGATTGATTTCATCATAGCTGGACGTCTGCAGAGCAGCGGTGATGAAACTCTGCATCTAAAAATAGCCGTTGCTACGTCTCTGCTCAGGCTTTAATGCTCAACTCCATCAGAGTCCATCAGAGAGAAAGAAGATGTTTTCTGTAATGTTCCTGGTGCTTTTATTCTGAAGAGCCCTGTAATCTGGCCGTGAGGATCCTCTGCTGGTGAAAAGCATCTGAAGCTCATTCAAAAGGCTGGAACTGAAATGCAAACACTCATCGTCATGAAGATGTAACATCTTCCTGTGTTAAAGAGACGCTCGACTTTCTCTGTCCTCAGTTACATCACATCAACTTTCACTTTTAGAGGAAAATAAAAGGATTTTGGAGCAGAAAGTTTGTGTTCTGACTCTGTAGGGCCAGACGGCGCCAATCTGGGTCAGAGCTTTACGGAGAGGATTTCTCTCTGGCATCATTCTGACTAGATTTTGTTTGTTCTGAATTAAAGTATTTAAACAGATTCCATTTTTTTATTATTTTTATGCATTTGAACTCAGCTCAGTTTTCTAACCAGCTCTGTGAAAATGAAGCTGCTGGAGCAGAAATTAAAGGAGAATTGCAGTAGACGCTTGAACCTGTGCTGAGAATATCAAATTTTCAACTTGTCGTCTCGGATCGCGTCAGGCTGTTGGAGTGTGATTCTGCTTTTTCTGCACAGCTGCACCAACTCATGAGCTTAGACTCAGAGGAAAAAGGATATTTTATTAGATTTTTTTAAAGATGAAGAGCAATTCTGCTCTTTCTTCACTGATATGGCAAAAGAACATTTCACAGGACTAAACCTTTCAGTTTTGATCAACCGTCTTTGCTTTATGTCTCTTCCAGGCAATAAACTGTAATGATGTCCGCTGTGGAACGGAGTGGAAGGGCCTTCAGACGTACAGCAAGTTATGACTCCGCTTCACCACAGAGACTCTGACATCTAATCTCAGAAATCAGGAGGGTCAGGCCCGGTGAACCCTGGGAAATAAGAGCAATCTATCTGGGGTCAGAGCGATGAAAGCAGCCATGATGCTTTAGAGAAGAGCTGCTGCTGAACAGCTCAGTCCAAGGCCGCAACTCAATGCCACTTTGATGCTGAAAGCTGCACAGATGTTGTTGCTTAATCAAGATTAATGGAGAAATCCATTCAGACTCGTTGATACGTCTCTGGAAAAACTCCCTGCAGAGCATCGAGCTTTCAGACACTTAGGAAACTTAGAAAAAGCAGCAATTAGGGCTGAGCTTCACTTTGACTCCACTCAAACAAGCAAGGTGGAGGTGTGGTGATGCTGTGGGTTAGTAGAGACCAGCTGGCTGGACGTCTTAGGCTGAACATGGAGTCAGAATCCTCACAGACAATAAAATCCAGATATTTCAGGAAAAACAAAGTCCCCCTGATGCACTGAACTGCTCCCCCTGCTGGTGGGAAATGAGAACATCCGGGTTCTTTGGAGGCTGCAGGTTGTGAACAGATAGACTGGATGGTTACAACGGGACAGATCTGACCAGGAACTACGTAATAAATATATTCACAAAGATGAAATCATAAGACCTTCCTTTTCTTTGGCACAGAGTGAGACTGAGAACAGGCACAAGGGGAGGGAAGCAGCAGAGTGCTGAATTATCCATCCAGCCTGACTCAAAGCAGCGCTGCTGGTTTAGCAATGAGTCAGAATCTGATCCACACAGCAACATGAAATAAGTACCAGGAAATGATCCAACTCAACCCTGAGTGAACAAATGATTGGCATATATAAAGGTCAAATAACAATCAAACTCTAGTTCACACCTGTGAAATTAAATTACAGAGCAGACGGATTAATCAGGAATATTAGTTTTTATGTTTAATGTGTTTTTTGTCCCGCTGTGACGCTGAACGTCATTTATTCCTCAGATCTCAGTCTGGAGCTGGAAGACTCTCTGCTGTTTTAGCTTTAAAGATTTCATTCAGTTCTTCTCCGACAAACAAGCAGACCAACACTTACTCTCACAGATTGCATCGATACCATTGATTTCTGCACCTTCATTTTCATCTCTCTATCCGGACAGCCATTGATTTTTTCCTTAACTCACTTCATTTCAGCAGAGGAACAGGATTATAATTACAGGCTCTCCTTTGTCTCGGAGGAGAACTTACACATTTCCGTCTCCAGGCGGCCGTTTGCCTGCGGATGTTTGTGTTGCTGTTCGTCTCCTGACCTGATGGGAATCGTCGTCTGCGTTCTGCCTTTTGTTCTGTAATCGGCTCAAACGTTGCTGGCTCCGCCGAACGCTAGCCGGCTTTACTTTTCTGTACGCTTGAAATACGTTGTGAATTATTCATAAGTGTGGTGTTTTCATCCTGCTTTCTCCAAACTGTCACACTGCATTTTAATTGCTCTTCAGTCTCTCCAGATTTATAGAAGAAACACTAAGAGGTTTGACCTTAACGCTTCAGCCCTCTTGCCATTTGCAGTCAAAACATTCATGCTTTTCCCTTCCTATTGTCCAGAGGATAACCCGCTGGGTTCAGCAGGACAGCTAAAAGGCCTAAATCACCAGGGAGACTGCTCTTTTTCCTCACTCTTACTTTTCCTCCTTGCAACCCGCTGGCTAAGGTCAAGAGTCTGTTATCAAGCTGAGCAAGAACTGGGCCGTAAATCCAACAACAGGCGTGCATTTTAAGGCGTTTCCTTTTTTTACGCTGAGATCGATAGTTGAGACTGTCAGAGATTCTTGCAAAGCCAGAAACTGGAGGGCAAAGAATCAGGAATGTGATAGCATCAGGTCCACAGCCTGCAGCCGAATCAGACAGAAAGCAGAGCAGAGGAGAGGAGTCAGTCTGATGCAGAATGGATGAGTCCCAGGTAGAACATCATTTAAACATCCGTTCTGACTTGTTTTCTGTAATAATCTACAGTTGTGATTCTTTCAGCTAAAAGCTCCATTAGCAGTAAAGACATCGTTCTGCCCTCTTAGAGGACGTTGGCGAGTGAAAAAGGAAACATTGATGATTCTTGGAGAATTTTCCTCCTTCGGTCCGGTCGACCCGGTTCTACTGGAACCAGAACATCTGCTCCACCTCCAGCTGCTGTGGCTCTGAGTCAAACCAACCTGTTCCCCTCCTGGCCTGTGGGGGCGCTGCACCAAGAACCACTGAGGGAAACGACACAAAAACCTCTGAAGACGCTGAGAGCAACTTCCTTCTTCACCAGATGGAAACAAGATGGAGGATTTTAGCGGTTGGAGGATTTCTCTTTAGGCTAAAGACCAGGAGCCATTTCTGCTGCTAGCGCTAGGCTAACACATTAGCTTTGGTTGGATTTACCCAGAATGCCCTGCACTGTAGTCCACTTCCTGCTTTTGGAGCGGTCTCTGGTCCGCTTGGCGTTCACATTCAAACTGAACCAGAGTTCACTTTAACCGAACCCAGACGAGGTTTGGAGGACCAGAGGTCAGAGGTCAACTGGACTGGACTTTGACTAGACAAACGGACTTTAGTTGGATTAAAGCGGACTGAACAGAACTGGGCTGTGTAAACAGTGAATGTGAAGGTTTTTAGTGCCATCTAGAGGGCATGTCGGAAACTGTTACTGATTTTCTAAATATTAAATGATTTTCATTAAACCAGAAAATGTATTTTTATTGGAAATTTTGTTGTAACTCTGTAGTCCTTCAGTTATTTTCTCCTTTGATCATTTCTTTATTTTTTTGTTTTGCCATTTTATTTTATTACCTGTATTAATTCAGTTCATCTCATTGTTTCTGATTTGAATTTGTTTAGTTGGATTCGTATTTATTTCTATCTCCAGTTCAGGTTTCCTTTCCTCTTTCATTCTCTGCTCCTTCCCCAGCTGCTTCCGCTCACCTGTAATTAGCTCTTCTGGCTCGTTGCTCATTCCCACTCTCTCCTCTGTTCCCTATTTATGTATTTCTTGTTTCTTCAGCAGACGGTGAAAACCTCCTGTTCACCATCTACTCTTGTTTTCTGTAAGTTTTAATAAACTTCCATCATGCTCATTTTGCTGGGCCTCTTCAAAACGTCAGCATCACTTCCAGTCATAAAAAATAATTCACTTTAACTGTAAATCTGCCAGGCGTGTGAATAATTGTTTTCTCCTGCATTTGTCCTGCAGCGTTTTAATGTTAATCTCTGATTATAACCGACATAAAGTGCCAGTCCATCCGTTTCCTCTGAACCTGCAGCAGGAAGGCAGTGCAGCAGCTCCGGTCCTGGTATCGAGCCTGTGAACCTTTAAGTTGCTCTTAAAGCCGAAGTGAGTCTGAATCCCTGAAGCACCACGATTGACTCTCCAACTATGTGAAAATCAATCTCATTTCTGCACAGATCTGGATAAAAAAGTGAAACTGACAGTGGTGTATTGAACCATCTTCATGCTGAACTTTACTGAGACCTGTTCATGAAGACAAACTAATTACATGAAGAAAAGAGGAGGAAGACGGTGGCTGGGTGAAATGATCAGCCTCTGATTAGACGAAGCCACATCAGGGAAAACGATGCTAATTAGGTTAGCAGTTAGCCTGGTTTTCACGAAGAGAAATCAAAACCCAGCTCAGCATTCTGAAAACTGAAGCCTTCTCATGCACCTCGATTTTGAGTTTTTATATCCCGTGACCCTGTTTTCATGTCCCAAATTTCAGCCACAATCAGCCATTTTTAGCTCGAGTTCCTCCTGACATCCTCCAGGTTTTCAGCAGCGAGTATGAAGTGTGATTTAAAACCCTCTGGAGAACCAGATCTGTGATTTCTCCTGCATGAAATGCTGCTGGATGCTGGTTTCAGAGGAGAGCTGAGCCTGTGGCTGGTTGATACAGATGACAGGATTAAGCCGAGACTGAAGGCTGCGTTTAGCGCAGAGGTTTAATCAGTAAAGAGTTTGTTTGCATGAAAACGTTTCTCTGCCTTCAGCAGACGGTCGGCAGGAACGCTGCAGCAGGTTGAAGCTGTTTCCACTGGAGCTGCAGGTTTACAGATGAAGGACAGGCAGGGTCTTAAATCTGGGACAGCGCCCCCTGTGGGACGAGCTGCTCCTCGGTCTTAGAAACAGAATCTGTTCAAAGTTTGTTTACATTCAAACAGCTGTCTTTCTTTTGGTGGATGAATCTTTTTGTGAATTTCTCTGTGTTTCCTGCTGAGGGATTCAGAGATCTGAGGATTTTCACTGCTGTGAGCGGTTCAGCCTCGGCCTGTGAGCGGTCAGCTGGAGCAAACACAACGTCCAGCAAGGAGGAAGACACTCCGTCTGCAGAAAAGACGGAGTGTCTCGGCACGGAGCTGGACAGCCGGCCGGGTTCTGGTCCAATAAATCCTCTTCTGAGTCACTTTCTGAGGAAGAATCTGGTTTCCAATTTTGAAAAAGACTTTTTAGTTTGTTTCCTGATTGTGGTGCAAAAGAATCAGTGGATCAGTTTCCAGTTCACGATTCAAACTGCAGAAATCAATTATTCTCATAAAATGACCACATTCTGCAGATTTTTCATTTAAAATACAGAATAAAATGCAAAAATATGAAAAAAAAATCTTTTTGCTTTAGCGGCATTCCTTCAGTGAACTCCTGATCATCAGCAGCTAAGAAATCCTGAAAATGTTTTACATCAGAGTGAGGCTGATCAATTATGTTTTCAATTAACCCATTAATTGCTGGATGGCATCAGGAGGCTTTTAGTGCAGAATTAGAACAACGTGAAACTAAAACTGCTGAGTTCTTTACAAACAGACAAAAGTTTTTTTCATGCAAAATGTATATAAATGTAAACGGCCTATTCCAAGTCTTCCTGACTCTTTCCTGAAATGTTCTTGATAGTTGGAAGACTGTAAATGATTCTGTGCCAGAAGTTTTTTTCTCCTGATTTCCATCAAACCATCAAACTGGTTTCATGTTGTGAGAAGCCAAAGTGTGAAAAACGTGAAAAAAGCTGAAACAGTTTTTAACTTTCCTGAATGTTTGACTCGCCGTCTGGATCTGCTGGGTTTGACGTTCTTGTATTCTGAGCTTCCTTCAGGAAATCCAGGGTAAAATTCAACACAGGAATTGAATTCCAGTTCGGTTTAAATGAAATGTCAGGAGGAATTTTGGTTGTTTGCTGCTTTGACCTTAAACCAAAAGGTCTCCTAGACGTGGCGCTCGTGTTTTGACAGCAAATAAAGCGTGAGCAGTTTTATAAACCCAGGAGGGCTTTCATTTGCTCACAGCCTTTCCAAGGTGTTCTGTCTTATTATTTCATCTATTTCTCTGCTGCCTTTCATCAAACGGACCCAGAGTGGTGTTGGTCTCTGGAGATGACCCGATCAGTGGCGAGGCGCGCTCTGATCCGCTCCGTGACCCGAACGGCCTGCGGGCCAGAGGAGTCTGCCACCAGGAATAAGATAAAAGCGCCAAGAGAGTCTGAGTCCAACATGCAGGTGAGAGCATCAGTATGGGAGGAAGGCAGCGAGGAGCGACAGCAGAGTGAGTGAATGTAACAAACCTCCAGCGTTGTTATCTCTGCAGCAGATGGAGGAGAACAGAGCAGGCCTGTGATTAATGGAGGTGGGTGTCGGTAAGACAATGCAGGTGGGATATTAATTCATCAGTCTGGCAGGAAGCGCCGTCTGTAATTGGAGAAGATTCTCTCAGGATGTGGAACACGTAGAAAATGAAAAGCAAAGTTTGTTCAATGTCAGAAACGGCAAAAAGGAAATATATTTTACACAAACCGATCGGCAGCTCAGAACGCTTCAAACAAAGGTTAACATTAAGTCTTTAATATTAAACTTCACTTCCGTCTCCATCTAGAAGAGACAGGATATAAAACATAAAGTGATGTATTCAAAAAGGAAGGAAAAACTAAAGGCAGCTTCTAGGTTTCAGTTAAATAACATCAGAATTAAATGAGCAAAAATTCAAGGTCTAAACTAGAAATACAAAATGTGACGAAGCAGAAAAATATCAAATTAATTACAGAAAGAGAAACTCTGAAGCTTCAGGATTTGGGTTTTGGAAATGAATCGCCATAAAATATCAAATAAAATTATATCTGGTTTTCAAAAAGAGAAGAGTTTCTGTTATCAGGAGATCAGTAGAGCTGCTGCTCCTTCAAAAATAGTTTTTATTTTATCTTTTTGCCAGAACTGAAATTTTGTCCCATCAGAATCAATTTAGAGAAATGGACTCGGTTCTGCTGACTCAGCCTCAGAAGCTGAAAGACGCTGATCCTGAGCTAAGCTCCGCCTCTTCCTGTCTGAGCTCCGCCCCTTCCTGTCTGAGCTCCGCTTCTTCCTGTCTGAGCTCCGCCTCTTCCTGTCTGAGCTCCGCTTCTTCCTGTCTGAGCTCCGCCTCTTCCTGTCTGAGCTCCGCTTCTTCCTGTCTGAGCTCCGCCTCTTCCTGTCTGAGCTCCGCCTCTTCCGGTCTGAGCTCCGCCTCTTCCTGTCTGAGCTCCGCCTCTTCCTGTCTGACACACAAATAAACTTAACTTTATTTGTTTCACACAAACGATCCTTCAGATCGTCCACCAAAGAAGAAGAAACATAAAAATCTCAACACAGGAGTCAGATAAGGCCGGGCAGAGCTTTAAGGTAAAACTACAATAAATTATTGGAACAGCAAAAAAATTAAGAGGGAGGAAATCTGGAAATGCAATAAAACCAGGAAGATTTGATCAGAGTAAGTTATCATGCAAACTGGTTGTAAAACTGCAGTGAACATAAAGTTCTTGCCTGCAGACACTCAGATACCCAGATGGGAGTTTAATCTGGTGTTTCAGGAATATTTCAGATTAGTTTCCATAATGTTGTGATTTCTGTTATGATGGTAATTATCATCATCACCTTCCAGACAGAGTAAAAAACTGATCTGATGAGGTCTGAGCTCATTCAGCCGGTCATCAGCCGGTCATCAGGCTTCATTAGGAAGCTGCTGTAATCATCCTGAAGTTATGGATGATTAGAAGTTATGGGTTATTACCTGCAGGTCTCCCCTCCATCATCATCCTCTGGCTGCAGATCGGACCGACAGGAAGAGCTCACTCTGAGAAACCTCAGATAACCCAACTCAATTTAAAAACAAATAACAGTGGCTGCAGGTTGTGGCAGCTTGTTGTGTCTGTTGCTGTGAATCTTTGCGTCCTGCTGCGGTTTTATTTCTGCAGCAGAAGCAGAAGCTGGGCCTCTCTGTGAGGAGCGTTGAGGCTTTTCTGTGTTCCTCCAGCCTGAAGTTGTGCCTTCAGATTAATTGTGGATGTTAAGGCGGCCTGCCGGCCGCTGGGCGCCGCGGCCGCTTCCATGACCTACTGCTCCGATCGGACACACCATCAAACGAGATAAGAAAATCAGAGAAATTCTGACTCTGGGTTTTGGTATCATAATCTCTGTTTTGTTTATCTTCATGTAGTTCTGTCTCTTTTCTTATCTTTTGTAGATAAATCAGGGATTTCTGCCTGACTGTAGATAATTATTACTTCTAATGAGGCGAGATAACAGATTATCTCTTCTACAACGACCCATTGTTTCTTTATCTAAGCTGTAGAGTTTAATAATTTAAACTGTTGACACCTTTAAGTGTTTTCTGTTTTTATGGCTCATTCACTTCGCAGCAGGAGTTTCAACCGTTTCACATTTAGAAAAAATCATATTCAGATGTTTCTTTTAGTGGTTGGACTTGATTAAAACTTTTAATTGAGGTAATTGCAGGATCTGTAATTAAATAATTGCATATTTTCCATTTCAAATCCCTTTTTGCTGCTAAATTATTGAATAAATAACAAACATGTTTACAGTTTTTCAGGAAGTCCTGATCGTTCATGCAGATTCTTTAGAAATGCAGATGCTAACATTAGCGTTAGCTGCTACATGCTTAGCATTGAGATGCTGTTTAGCATAGCTTCGCTGATAGGCTAACTCCTCTTAGCACAACTGGAACACAACAACAGTCGTTTTAGCATCAAATCAGATCAGTTTGAATTTATCGACACTGGACCGAGAAAAGCGGCTTCATCGTCCATCACTGTTAGGATTCTGGTGCGTCAGTTTTACGGCTGTACCAGAAACACAACACAAAGGTTCCGGTGTTCGGTGTTAAAACANGGTGTCTAACAGAATCAAAAATGTAACTCTTTACTATGGGCCCTTTGTCTAACAGCGTGTGACTCTTTCTCGGCCTTGGTAAAGCATCTCAACACCTAATAGTAATCATAATGATTTAACTAATTTACTAATCTCAACATAGGCTAACTCCTTTTAGCACAACTGGAACACAACAACAGTCATTTTAGCATCAAATCAGATCAGTTTGAATTTATCGACACTGGACCGAGAAAAGCAGCTTCATCGTCCATCACTGTTAGGATTCTGGTGCGTCAGTTTTACGGCTGTACCAGAAACACAACACAAAGGTTCCGGTGTTCGGTGTTAAAACAAAACGATCTGCTGCAGGCGAGGAAAGGATTACAACAATTTACCCCATTTTTTGTTAAAATCAGATTTTAAAAGTCCATTAGAGGAGAACATGCCTCTAATTTAAAAATGTATTTATTGGTTGATTTATTTAAAAATGATGGGATTCTTCGATTTGATGCATTTAATCAGATTGTTCCCTTGCTGAGCTCCAGATCACTGATCTGAGTCAGGAAAGCTTGATTGGTTCATGTGTGTTATTTATTGTCCCTCAGTGGATCTGCAGGTGCAGCAGCAGCAAAGTGAACAGCTGATGGGGGAACAAAAAGTAGAAAACGATACACTAAGGGTGAATTTAAAATATAAAAAACCCATAAACAATCCAGCTGTTCAGGTCGTCAAGGCAAAAAGTTCATAAAAGTAAACAGAAGTTTAAGAATTAGACATTTAAAATCGACGAGGAAACAATTGATTTTTGTGTTTTTATTTGCACCAAAGTAGAAAACCTTCGAGTTCGAAATATTTTTTCCCTCCAGATTCAACAAATATCCGCTCCAGTGCAGAAACACTGGCTTGTTGGAGCTGCAGCTCCAATATTGACCGTTCTCATTTAAGCAAAGTTGAGGCGGCAAGTCTGACGGATCAATACCAGGCTCCCAAGATCCCCCCTGTGTGTGTGTGTGTGTGTGTGTGTGTGTGTGTGTGTGTGTGTGTGTGTGTGTGTGAGAGGCCAGCCTATTAGCTGCAGCCATCATCCTGCTCCCATGGCGGCGCGGTCACACCGTGTTTGCCCATGCAGCCTCCTTAAGCTCTCGGCTCTATTAAGTCTCTGCATTTCCTTGATGCTCACATCCATTCATTCGTCCCTGGAGGCGGGGGGCGTCCGGGGGTCCAGCACTGAACCGTACATCGCACCAATTGTCCAATTTGTGCTCAGGTTGGATGCTGCTGCTGTAATTGCAGCTCAGATAACGGCTCCTGTTTCCAGCGGCGGAGCGAAGAGCATTTATCACCGGAGCGTTTCCTCTTATTGCACCACAGCTAATTTCAGAGGTAAATGCTGGAAATTTAACATTTATCTCACCACTGTTGGAAGTTCTGTAGAGCCTGAAGATACATTTTGTGTTTAGTATAAAAAATATGATGGATGGAAATAGACAGAAGGTGGAAAAAAGCTCAAAATGCTGAATGATAATTTGATGAAGCTGAATAAATAAAAATCAAACTAGAAACACCTGAAAATACAGAATCAATAAATATTACACATATCTTTAGTTTTCAGCCAAAGTTTTAATGTGAAGAAGAGAAACTCAGTGAAAAGATGTTTGAGATGGGAAATTAAAAAGTCAAATGCAAATTTAACAAATAAAAGAATAATAGGGATTATTGTTGAGTGTGAAGATTAAAGACCAACTAACATGAAACAAACCAGGAAAAACTAAAAACATTTTTCTCATATGAATTTCTCTTTTTCAGCAATAATTGTCAACATGACAGAACATTTCCAACCTGCTCCGTAGCAACACTTTCCTGGAAACATCTTTTCCATTTTGAGACGTTTCAACCTGCTTAACAGGAACATCTGGCAATTAGAAAACCTTAAAAACAAACCAATAAAACAATAAAACTGTTACTTTATCATGCATTAGGGCGGGAGACAGAAAAAAATTAGAACATTTCTGCCATAAAGACTAAAATTTTTAGATTAATCTCAGAAATGTTCTGTTTCAAAGTTGAAAGTTTTTGACTTTTGAAACATTTTCTTCTACAAAATTGCAGTCAGGTGTGCAGTTCAGCCACGCCCTCCTACAAAGATCTTCTGTTCAGAGAGCTCTCACTCTCACACAAAAAGGACGCATGGAAAAGTGTTAAATGTGATTAAATTCAAAGTTCTCCAGTTGTTGACCAGACCCATAAATCAGCTGATGCATCTGGTAAATTCATGTTTATGAGAAGTTTTATGTGACTCCATGTTAATCAGGCAGCGGTGCCCAAACTGGGCCCTGGAGGGCCGACAGCCTGCATGTTTTCGTTCTTCCTCCTCAGCAGGTCAAAGTTCGACTGAGCCATCAGGGTCCAGGTGCTTTAAACCAGGGAAAACTAAACCACGCAGGAAGCCGGGCCTCCAGGACTGAGTTAATGGGCTCAGACTAAAAAAAATCAGTTTTTTAACTCCAAAACTCAGCATCAAGTCTTTTCTCCTTAAGTGTGCAGATATTTCTAAATTGCATTCAGTACAAAATTATAAATTATACACTAAACCAAAACATCTGTAGCCTTTTTATCCATTTTAAACAGGATAAACACAAACACACACAGAATCTCCTCCTACAGGCTCAGCAGCATCACCAGCTCAGAAGGACAGAATCCATTTTTCCATCTTTGAGTCACTCAGCTCCACAGAAGCTGCGTAATCCAGACCATGTTGGAGTTTCTGCCTGATTAGCCTCTGCAGTCAGTTTGTGACTGAATCGTGATGCATAAGGTCAGCAGCCGCCTGACAGGCTGCGCTCTGCCAGAGTTCAGGAATAACAAAACTAAATAAGGTGTAAAAGCTCCGGCTTCGTCCTGTGGGGATGAAACTTGTTTTGTATTTCAGTCCAGAATGGAAAGTTGGTTTTATGGCAAACCTGCGGCTCCAATGTTTATCAGCAGATAATTCACAGCTTCAGGGTGGAGTCGGCTGAAACAGGAGGAAACGAACAGCAGCACTGCAGCTGTTCTTAATTTGGATGAATTCATTTAAACAAATTATCAAATGGCAGTAAAGTCAAACGTAAATCACTTTTGAGTTTATTGCCATTTACTGCCGACTCTCCAGCCGTCCTGTTGTTCTGCAGATCGGACCGTCAGTTTCTGTGAATATCAGCAACATTTCAGACGGTCAAAACGACGATTTTAGAGGGAATTAAAAAGTATTTTAGATTCAAATCATTTATCTTGGATCTGTAAAGGTTTAATTTTGCATTTCAAGGCTGTTTAAAAAAATTACTTTGCTGATTTTTGAAAGGAATAAAAAGAATCTAAAATAATCTGCAACATTTTCAGTAGGAAGGTAAAACTTTTCAAGGAAATCCAGGACATTTTGTCAGATAACTGAAGGAGGAGGGACTTCCTGTGATGTACAGAGTCTAAAAGTATCCAAACCCCTGAACCTCCTTCTGTTATGTCCAGTAATGTCCACAAATGTATCTGTAATTCATTAGGCTTTAATACGACAGATTAAAAGAAACAGTTCAGATTTATGAAGTGGAATAAAAGTTTTATTTTAAATTAAAATCTGAAATGTGTGGTGTGGATTTGATTTGAATTCCTTCAACCTTAAAACTGGACAAACTGGAATTATGAAAATAAATTTGCTTAATAATGATAAAGGTTTTTGCAGTATTAGTTGATTTTTTGTCTGAAGGTGTATTTCAGTAGAAACGTTTCTTGCATCATGTGACCAACAGCAGGATGTTTTTAATGACTTACACCATGAACAAATTAATTCATGTGATTTTAACAGAATTTCTTACTTCACTGAAAATTCAGTTTTTCATAAATTACTGTGAAATCAACAGTTTTGTTCTGATCTGCAGCTGCTGCTGAAACCGAGTCAGACTGGAGAACATCTGTGGTCTCAGTTTTCAAGTCCTGCTACAAATTCTCAATTGGATTCAGACCTGAACTTTGACTAGGCCAGTTTAACACCTGAACATGTCTTGATTTAAGTCATTTCATTGTGCAGTATTAGTTTTTTTAGTGTTTTTCCTGGTTGATCATCATTGTCCTGCATGTTTCTGCTTTAACACAACGCATGCAGATAACTGGATTATTTCTTTATTGCACCTTAAGTTCCTGCAGAAACAGATTAATGACAGTTCCTCTGCTGCAACGTCACATTTAGAAACCCACATGACAGCGGGCAGCCTCTCTGATACGGACTGGACAGGAAGCTGCTTGTTTTCCTGCTCAAACAGTCAGAAGGTCACAGATATCGACCTGCATTCATAACCATAATAACTACGAACAGATCGCTGTGAGACGGAACAAAAGAACAAACTGGGAATGAAATGATCATTTCTCTCAAATTCAGGAGTTTAAAGGCCAGTGCTGCTCTTCATTAAATAAAAGGTAAAATATTCTGGAAACATATTTCCCTCCAAATGAACATCCCTCCATGTGGCTCCTGATTTAAGTTAGAAATATTATATTTGTAAATCGTCTTACATGTAGCAAATAATTCTGATGATTCAAATTCACCAAAAACAAGAAAAGTAAAGTCAGATTTAATGCAGAGCAGAAAATATATTTTTTAATGTAAATATCTGTAATGTGGTGATAAATGAAACACACGAGTTGATAAGTGTGAATAACACTCATGATGATCTTTAATTATCTGCAAAACAAAAATCCACAAGAACAGTCATATGTTGTAGTTTTGAAGTTAGTTGTGCAATAACATTTATGCTGTTTCCATTCATACCAAAATGTATAATTTTTGTTAAAAAATGACAAAGAAACACAGAAAAGTCTTTATGTCACTTAAAAGGACAGAAAAGCTTCGATGGCTGCAAATGAATCTCACAATCTTTAATAAGGAATAATTAGTGGCTGCAGGATTATTCAGCACGAAAACAAAGTATTGCACAAAGAGAAAAGGCTTTGGAGATGACATCATTATTAAAGAAGGAGCCGAAGTTTCTGAGATCAGCTGCACAAGGTGAGTGGATGCAGAGCAGCTAACACCTCCCGCCAGCCGCACAGATCAGATGTTCCTCATTTTTTGCAAGCAGACCAAAGAAAGAAGAAAGAATGTGTAGAAAGACTGACTTCAGAGAAAACAACATATAACTGACATCATTGATTACATCAAGTTAAAACTGAAGGTACATTTGGGCAACAATCCAAACCCCTAAAAACTGTAATCCCTTCATTGGTTTGTTCATAAATTAGGTCGATAAAAAAAAAACAGATCTATAAATTATGAGCAACCCTCTAAATAATATATCATGATGGATTGCTCTTCTGCCACTAAAATTACAAAGCTCAAATCACAAATAACATCGTGTTCAAGTATATACAGATGTAGAGAAGAAAAACCTGTAGTATTCTGATTTACTTTCACCAGTAAGACCAAACCTATGTGGGGTTTCAAGGTTTTATCAGTTAAATTAGTGGATATGTCAGGATTAAAGCTGCAGACTTTTGGGTTTTAGTGGGACTGAATAAATTTGTTCATTCAGGATTAATTACTGTCACTCAAACCATAAAGTCATGCAGGAGAACAAAACGCTGCAGACTGAGCAGTTTGAGTTCGGCGTTATAGTGGAGCTTATCTGACGTGGATTTCAGGGATTTCTCCAGTATCTCCAGTATCTCCTAACGCTCCCAGTGGCTCCAGTATCAGTGTCTGCAGGTTCGGACTCCCTGACAAACCTCGCTTGCCTTGTTGGCGTTTTCTCTGTGGTTATGGCTACGACATCCTCAGCGTCACGTTTTGGGATCATTTTTTGTTGCTTTACACACAAAACAAAACGAAGGAACAAAAGTTTCTAAATCTGACATGATTTAAAAGTGTGAGATTTCCAAATAACTCTTTATGCAAGTTTTATTGTACACAACTTAAACTGCATTCAAATGTTACAAACCAAACAGGAAGCAAACATGCTAACGCTAGCCTAGCATAAAATTATTCAACATGAAAACGAAGCAGCAGAATTTTATTAGAGTCTAGTTGTGTTTGTTGAGTCAGATATAAACTTAAAAACAAAATACGGTGTAATACATGTTTTAGATTACATGTTTTCACAGTAGCTGTTGTCTTACTGAGCTAATCTGCTAATTCAATCTGCAGACAGGATTAAATATCTGCTGCTGCCATCAACATGGACCATCCAGGACATTTCTTAGTCATCAGAAGCTTTAATTTACTTTAAAGGTGTAAAGTCATTGATTTTATTAATGTCTATAAAGAATTAGCTAATGCTAATTAATGTTGGCTAATGCCAATTCTGATTAAAGGACATGAATCAGTACCAGAAACTTTCCTTCAGCATCTTTTGTCAGTTTTCTTTGTTTCTTGTTTCTTTCAGAGAAGATAATTTCCTTCCATCTTCACCTCTTTCCATTTGCTTTCGAAACTACGGCAAATTCTTCATTTGATGTGGATATTATGTTCATTATCAGTATGCAGCCATACTTATCCTGTCTGGGTGAGAACGGTGGCGTCACACGGGTCCAAAAGAGGAAAGAAGGGGAACATCAAGTCATCCGACACCTGAGATACATCGCTTTAAATCTCTGCTGTTCCAAATAGCACATTTGCTTTGGAATCAAGGATTAGAAATTCACGTTTTGCTGCATCAGAGTAAATTAATGTTGTCATAATCTAATTTTGTTTAGATAAGGATTAGATGACTACCTGGGAATGAAACATCATCACTTATGAAAGTCCCCAATTAGTCAGATAATTAAAAAACAGGCCAAGGTGCCAGTTTCAGTTTCAAGCATCTGACATGCTGAGGTGAGTGAGTCTTCAGCAACTCACAGTGAAATTTAAAGTGATGTCATTTCTGTGATGCTTGAGTCCCAGTTCTGTCGGTTTCAGGGTTTCATGGAACATGTGGCGAGTCAAATATGTCCAAAGAACCAGAGGCATCCTGATCCTGGATTATCTGGAGAGAAGCAGAGATGCAGCAGAGCTGAATACGCAGCGAGGCGTGATTTATCCCAGGTGGTCTCTGGTCCTCCTTCACCAAAGGTAAACAGCAGACAACGCTCAGCTCTCTGGAGAAGAATTTCACCAGCAACTCGTTTGGTTTTGACACCAGAGTCACAGCAGGTCAGGGTCGACGTTGCTCTGGAGATTCTCCATTTGAGCTCATTTTACGATTCTGGCAAACTACAGATTTTGTTCTGCATGATGATGATGGCGGTGAAATGACAGAGGATAAAACTGATGTGCAAGCATCAACATACCAACTAATTAGCTCATTTACTAATATCTCACTTCAGGGTGTCGACTGGTGCAAGGAGGACAGAGTTAGGAAGGAAAACCTGCCCCTGCAGACTCAGTCATATTATTATGAAGAACTGATGGTTTGTGGATGTTGCACATCTCTTCCAGCTGATCACCGGTCTGATCATTTTTAATAGCAATAGGTCATCGTTTTCCCACCAATTTAAAGGTGAGAGATGAAGCCATCCGACATTTTTTATTTTTCCTGGTAATTTCTGCCAGATCCATAACACAGTCACTAAACATCATTTATAAATTTCTGTTAATTCAGACCAAACATCCATAAAAAGTCTTGAAGATGGCGGTAATGAAACTATGTGAACTCTGCTCACCGTGTCTGTGGGTGTTTCACAGTGGAGAACATCGACTGCCAACATTTCTCACAACAAATTCCTTCACTTCCCACAAGTCCAATGGGTACCAGTGAGCTTGATGATCTAGTTGGGAACCTAATCCAGTTTCTTCTCCAACAAGGAAGGCAACCGACACAATGCAGCACAAAGCAGCAGACTGGCTGCACCGTCTCCCAGCCTGCAGCAGTTCAATGTGGAAACGGTTTGTGTACCGTATGCATAACGTGTCTGAGGATGTTGGGGCCTTTTGTGGAATGGATGATGTCTTTGCAGCTGATGGAGTTCTGTTGGGACCTTAAAGACCCACTGGTGGGTTTCTGACCATGAAACAACCTGCCTGAGTCAGCTCCTCTAAGTGCTCTGACCGTGAGTGGAGGAGTCGGGGCCTCAGCTCAGCGGTTTGCCGGTCAGAACAAAACTTGATTCTCTCAACAAAAGCTTGAACCCAAGCAGCTGGAAAGGCTTCCTCCATGGGCGGCTGAAGTCAAGTGGCTTGGGAAGACCTCTGAGTAGAACTGCTCCACATTGAAAGGAGTCAGCTGAGGTGAATCTAATCGGGGATTCCCAGGAGGCCGACCCAGAACCAGAACCTGCTGGAGTAGTTAAATGTCCCTTCTGGCCGGGAACGGCTGGGGATGATGCAGAATTAGACTGGGTTTCCCTTAGAGCTTTTCATCCTGACCTCAGGCAAGCAAAGCACCACAGATGGATGGATGATATTTTACAACTTATAAATTGTGAATTATATTTTGCTAAGGTTTGGTATTTTTTGTGGGAAACTAGAAAAACGAGGCGTAGCACGCTAAAGACTTTGACCCAAAACGGTGATATGAACCAAACCAAGGAATCTTTTAGCCTCTGGCATTTGCTTCATATTCTGTGTACAGTTGGACAAATTAGAAAAGCAGCAATAAAAATCACTCAGCTAGTCAAAGTTTGGATTTCAAACTGAACCGATGACAATGAACAGGAAACTCCCCTAACCTGCTGGTTCGGCCGGTAAACCACAATAATACTCCACAAAGAAACGGAGACGACGACACGACAAAGCAAACTGGTTCATTTAAGAGCTTATGGCGTTCTATACAATAAGGCATTGCTTGAATGGGAAACACTGGACAAACACTTCACAGTTTAATCAGCGTTTGATTGGCACGTGACACCTGGTCAGCCAAGCATGACAGCGTCTTCAGACTGATTGTTTTCGCCACTCGACCCTCGACGATCCGCGACGCTGAGGCCTGATCTGCAGAGATGGAAGCAACTGGCCAAAAATGACAGCAAAAATCCAAAATCATTCAGAGCCGCTCTGCGCCACAAGCTAGAAAACAAACAGAAACACACTCCCAACGCACATATTAGATCCACATAGTTTGCAGACATCGGTGGAAATAATACTAATCTGGGAACTTTTCCTTATCTAAAACAGAATTAATAAATGGAAACACCTAATAAACTCCACTTGGGACAGTAGTCCAGAGGGCTTTATGCAGCTAAGATAGCCTATTTACAATCATCTATAGTATGCAACACAAATAACCTGTTTCACTTATAGTCTAAGCTGATATGTTCCGGCCGTTTGTCAAAGAAGAGAAAACCTAATCCAAAAAAATGGGAATTCATTAATTGTGCTTTTTAACCCACAGATCCCCTTCACTGCTGAAACGGGACAATTTCAAGAGGCACCAACTGAAGTGCGTACATCAGATAATGAGCATCTCTAAAGCTATAACAAAGACTGAAATACAAACAGTAAAGAGTTTATTTGTATGTCTATAAAGGTGGTACAATTCCCTTCGAGTCCTACGTCTGGTTTAAAAAATATTTTCTTCACTGTGTCCTGCGTCGACAGGAAGGATCTTTGAGTCAAAGCAAAGCCCTTATGATGCTCTCAGAGAACAAAAGTCTTTGCCAGGATTTTCCTAGTCGTCCAAATTCTGGATCACACACAAAGCTAAAAAAACAACAAGAAGAGTTTTAATGACGGATGCTGATAACGTCCGGTCACATTTCTGATGCAGCCATCCGACACGGTCTTTAGACAGTTACCTCGTTCTTACTGGCAGTGCGGTACGTGTGGTGGTGGCCGGGAATGTACTGCAGGTGGTCCACCGTGTGTGTCCGTCGGGACGCGAACGCCTGCCTCTTGGACGTGGACGTGCCAGCGTGATGGTTGACCATCAGCGTGTTGTACGAGTCATTGGAGGCACTGGGTTGGGAGTGCATCTTGGTCATCTTGTGGCGGTCCATGACTGGCGTGGTCGGCATTAGCATGTCGGCGTGAGACATCGCCCGCGCCATGGCCTTCTCCCGGAACTTGTCACGCCTCATCGCCGGGGACAGCAGAGGATCCTGGGAGTGGAGGCGGTCCGCCGAGAGCAGCTGCTCGTTTGAGAGGTTGCGGCTGCTTCCGTATGCGGCGGCTGCCATGGCGCCGTACGACGACAAGCCGTAGTCTCCGCGCCGCGGCGTCCTGGGGGGGGACAGGACGTGGTCCTGGGACATGGCCCTCTGCACCCGCCGGGGGCGCTGCTGCCGCTGCTGGTGCTGCTGGTGCTGGTGGTGCTGGTGGGGCTCAGCATTCAGCTTCACCATGTGGGTCGGACCCCGACCAGCGAAGTCAGGATGAAGATGCTTCCTGGGGTAGTAGTCATCCATGTCTTTATCGCCTGTGTGGACGGATGAGGAGACCAGAGAGAGAGAGCTGCTCAGAAATGGACCCAAATGTGATTTTATTGTCTTAGAGGGAGAAAAGGAGTAAAATTACTAAAAGGACTAAACGTCGCCGATGGCCGACACATCCACCAAACGCTCCTTTAAAAAGTTTGTTGCTATGGCTACAGTCATTATGGATCCGGCTTGGATCCATAATCTGGATCTGTTATCCACTGCTGACAGCTGATTGGTCACAATAGACCACATGATACATCATATCATTATTGCTCAGAGGATTTATTTATGTTTTTGTTTTAGTCTAAAATTAGTTTTTCCACAAATTTATGTTAAAAGCAACAAACCTTCAGGGCCAGAAAGATTGTTCTTAACAAACCATCATTTCAAATCAAAGAGAAACGACACTGAGGTGCTGAGGCTTCAGTAGGATGATTCTGGCTTCAGAAAGAGGCTCATCAACCAAACAGCTTTCAACACTTTAACGTAAATATAAGTAAAACCTGGCAACCTAACATCGATTTATTCAGCTGGTTTCTGCACAAACAGACAAGGAAACAAACCAAAAGTGTCATTTAGTCGTAAACCTGATGAGGAAAAAGACGGTGATGGAAAGCAGCCGTCTGCATCAACCGTCTGCAGCTTCACTTTTCACAAAGTTCATGTCCTTAATGGAAAAGTCAGAAGATTCTCCACCAAATTACCTTACAGTAATTTTAGGTTTCAAGTCCAAACGTCCTTTAATAACTTGGCAGTTTGTTGGTGAATACATAAGTAAAAAGATGTGGAGGAAAATGATTGTTTCTACTTTGTTTCTTGTTTTTAATTGGTTTTGTTTTCTTGCTGAGTCAGCTGTTCTGCTCCTCCTGAGCATCGTAACAAGGTGACCCGCTCTGACCTTTGACCTCCGGTTCACATTTTGGCTGAAAATGCCAACCGAACCCAACCAGAGGCAAAAACGGTACCAGAGACGGTTCAGGCATTTTCACTCACAGTGTGAATGTTTGATACTGAAACAGCAGTGAAACCAGATTCTCAGCCCTGCCAGGTTTCATTTGACCAAAACGCCTTCAGACTTTGGATTGAAATCAATCTGTAGGAGAAGCTAAAGATTAGGGTGATGGTACGGAGGGCAAAGACTAAACCACCACTGGAAACAAGCAGCATTATGTAATAATGTAATAAAATCAGGCTTTAAAATGTAATGAAACATCATTAAAACTGCAGTTTGTAACAATCGACACAAAATAAAAACCTTTGAATCGTTGAGAAGACATGCAGGTTATCAGAGGCTGCTCTGAAACGGATCCAGTTTACAGGAAGATGATGAGGAACCAGATTATTAGATAATGCATCACATTATTACATCATTTCTAAAAACTGAGCTTTCTTCTCTAATAATCTGTGGAAATGTAATGAAATCCCTGAACATGGCAGAACTTTATTACATGATGTGATTTTAATGAAGTTTTATCGCATTTTGAAGCCGGATTTTATTACCTTATTACAGATTGCAGCGTTATCACATAACTTCTTTTTCACATCCACGTTTTTATTGAAATGTAAATAAAAACTGAGGACTGGTGATTTAAATCATTTCAGCCCTGAATCTGAACTTTGGGTTCCTGGTGGCCTGGTTCTGACGGGTCGGCGCCGGAGCTGCAGCAGGAAAATGTGGAGGTTTTCTGTGTCAGCTGCAGCCTGCAGTAAACTGTGGCTGTGGAGTTTTGATATGAAGCCTAATTATAACATGTGAGTTAAATCCTGACTGAACTGATGCAGTCAGTTCACCAAACAGGCTGAGCATTTCTTTATCCTAAAGTCAAACCTTCATTTCCACAAACAGATCATTAAACTGCAGTTCACTAAATTACATCCTGTACAAACACAGTATTTATCCATCAGCAGGCTGCAGGCGATGATAAGGCAGCAGATCTGGAATAAATGTGTGTGTGTGTGTGTGTGTGTGTGTGTGTGTGTGTTTTAACCCTCTCACGGTGATGACGCCAACATCACATCGTTCTCCGTTTCAGCGAACGTCAAAGAGGACCAAACGTTTCTCCACTGCTCTCATTTTAAATCTACTAATTAAAACATTACAAACAGACGCACTAATTTAATTTAGTTCATTATTACCGTCTTTTGAAATAGTTTTATTAAATAAGAGCCAAATTAAATTTGGGCATGTTTCCTTGTCTGGACTTTAAATCCAGAGGAACAGGAAGTCGTTCCTCCTTCATCCCATTTGACCTGAAAATGGAAAGTTTTCCTTTAAGCTTCATGATTTATGCACAATTCTGTAAGCATTTTTCTTTTTACTCAATAAAATCACAAGCAAATATGACTTAGTTTGATTCATAATTATAGTTTTGCTTTTAATCCTAATTCAGGTTTTATTAATTTGATAGATACATTTTAATCTGGAATGCATGTGTAATCTCCTTAATCTCCTTTTAAATGTGTGAAGATCTGTCAGATTATGGTTCTCTGTGTTTATGAATGAAGTTTAAATCAACACTGCACTCATCTTCAGAAAACAAATTCAACTACAGCCATGAATGTTGTTAAGTACAGCCGTGTGAATTCAGACGCTTCTTTCCCAGACATCCAGGCCAGTTAGAGGTCAAAGGTCACTGCCTGTGCAGCTGCACGTCAGGCTCCTCCTGCAAACGTTTCATGAACTCCTCCGTATGAAAAATGTCCCAAAGTGAAGAACCTGTCTGGCTGTTAAAAGTTAATATAATTTAAAAGGAGCAAAAATCCTCCACAAATATGTGATCAAATAAAAGTATTGATTAATGTGGTTCTGGTTTTTCACGCAGCTTTTCTATCTCAGCTGCTCTTTGGTAATAAATAGAGACAAAGTTGGATAAGTTGTGTTTTTGTTGGTCCGATAAGAAATGAAAAGTGTTTCTTTTCTTTTGTGGATTTATTTTGGAAACCAGATAAACGCTGGAAGGAGATTTTTCATTCATGCATCCTAATGAATGACCAATGACATCTGTAAGTGGCTTCCTGTCGTTGTGACTTCAGACCTTGAGTGGCGACTTTAAAGTTTGTTTTACCTCTTGTGAAAAATGCTTTTAAAAGAGCAGCAGCAGCAGCAGCACTCCAACCAAGAGCCACTAATGTTCCTGCAGAGGAACAACGTTGAATGTTAAACGCCTCTCTGCAATGAGGAGCGTTTTATAAAAGATCTACAGTCAACAAATCTGCTAAATGTGATAACAGCAAAAGCCAAACGTGTTTCTGAGGCTCGAATAAGTTGACTGATAAACCAGGAGCAATATGGAAACAGCAGCTCCTCTTATCTGTTCCCAGTCTGATAAATTATGTGCATCTGAAAGCAGAGTGTTTCAGATAAAAGCAGGAACAAAATGTGGCTCGATTAAAGCGTCGTCGTCTCAAGGAGAGCGGAGAGGAGAAGCAGAACCAAACAACAACGTGGCATCAGAACCTGCAGCTGCTTATCCAGGCGCTCCTGCTGCAGGAGGCGATACCGAATACTTATCGTGACTACGGCAACCGATACGATACTTCAGTTCGATACATCATCAAACCTCTGACCTTCTGGTGTTTTAAGTTTTTCCTTTCCGTTATTTTCTTCAAACCTTCAACAGAATTTGTTCAAAGTTGATACAAAACGTGTCACTAACATATTAATATGACTTTTTGTGTAAAAAGTGCAAAAAAATTACCACGTGAGAGCAAATCAAAACGAAATATTTTTTAAAGAATAGTTGAGAAACAGCAATAAAAATAATCAAAAAGTGAAGATTGAATCAGAAACTGAAACCAAACATCAATTTCAGCTAAAAGTAAATAAAAATCATCTGATTTCACATTTTTATCCCTGAATGTTTAAAACGTTTTTAAATCTGTTAACACAAAAATCTCACTAAACCTGTTATTTCATTTGAACATTTTTTTTGTATAAAACAACCTGAATGCTCATCATCGTTTGATGTTTCTGTTAAACTTCCAGAAATATTCATGTTTTCCATAAGCAGGGCTGTCAATTTTCCATCTTTCCAAACTGAATTTTCCTTTGGATGTTTTATTTATGCTCTAAAAATAGGAGAATATTTTTGCACAGAAACATCCGCGACGTCGGGCTCCACAGCGACTCCTGCTTGTCTTAAAGGTTTGAGGTTATTTTGTAAATATTCGTACAGGAAGCTCCTTACTTTTGGATTAGAAATCATTCAGTGTTCATTATTTTACCGTCTGTTCAGACCCAATTCTTCTGAAACCCAAACGGTCTGAATGACCGGGTTCTGCTGTAAGAGCGTTTACAGAAGAACATTCAGCATAACGTCTGCCCTGTCCAGCCACATCATTTCACATCGTTTAGGATGTGAAATGATGTCCTGGTTCACGGCTCATCAGGCTAATTGTTAGCAGTAACTTGCATTAAATTAACAGAAGAAAGACATGAAGCATGCAGCAGTCAGCCCACATCATAATACCACTGCTAATCTCACCCAGGATAATGAAGTGTGGAACTGCTCTGACATCAAGGCGCCATCATGGCGCCATATTAACCATATTCTACTGGAAAGGCTCTTAATATGACATTAGCAGACATTAGCAGCATGACTTGGGCTGCAGATGGGATCAGATCACACGGCGGCTCCACAATGAGGCGATGGGAACAAACATGGAGGCTTCAAGCTTTCAGGATCATTTCTCTACAAAATGTGAAAAGGTGAGCGGACGACCAGTAAATACAGGAGCGTCTCATTAAATCAGAATATCACCCAGAAGTTCATCTGCTTCAGTCAAACTCCAGGGATGAAGATTTTTACCCACATGATTAATTTCAGTTGTTTCTCTCAGAATGAACGATTCCGGCTTACAGCCACTGGAAAAACCACCAGACCAACAGACGAGGGATTTGGTGATGAAATATGAACAGAGTCCATGAACCAGACAGGAAGTGACCTCACTGAGGCTCCTGGGTCCTTAAAAAGCCTTAAATTCATTTAAAAGTAAAATAAAAACTGTAAACATGTCTTACATTTTGTAGTGGGAGAACTATTAAATCTTCTATATTTCACTTTTCTGCAGGCAAACATTTGAGTCGCACGCAGATTTTTTCATTCTGACACTGGAGGAGGTTGAGGCTACCGCTAACTACCGCTAACTACCGCTAACTCACTGCTAACCCAGCCCTGCTAGCTAGCTGTTCTGCGTGTATCATGGTGTTGTTGACGTTTGGCTCATTTCTGTTGCCAATCCATATGATTGTGTGCAAAACGACTTGGCGCTAATATATGAAACCTGCCACTGTTTTTCTACATTTCTATCATAATACAGGTTTTAATTTGCAAAGTCAAATTTCTCATATGTCATGTTTGATTTATACAGAAACTGAAGGTACCATGGTTACTGGATTGTGTTATGAAATGGCAAACAAAATACACAAATACTTCTTCTTTAAGTTTTCAACATTTTTTCAATGTATTGTATCAATATGACTTATTTTGCTTCCCTGAACAGGTTAAGATGGACTGTGGCCTATTCAAAACCTGTTCATTACATTTTTTACACAAAATGATTCTTTGATTGACATTGGTTGATTTTTTTTTATACAAAATAATTGAGCAAAAATGCAGCGAATGGTTTCTGGATGGTGAGTCAAGAATCTAACACTTGAGTTTTCCAGCAGCCATTGTACAGCACATGCAGCGGTAAGACCAGCTGACCAAACATGCTGGAGCTCAGTTTGGGTTGCTAGGTAACGGGCTGGGTAATGACAATTGAGAAGTTTTTGAAACGGTTCGTTTTCCAGACACCAAAAACATAAATTTATTGAAAATAAATCCCTTGTTGGGTTTTTTAAAAGCTTGGGCTGTTTTTAGAAGCAGTTCAGATAAAAATGTGCAAAGTGTGAATCTTGCACATTAGATCCCCTCTGAAGACATTCTGACTCGCAGAGATGCCCCTGTACTGGTCACAAGGCGTCATCAGGAGCATGCAGGGGCGTGTGAACCCGTTTCTGGGCGGGGCGTGAGGGTGACGTCATTCCGAATCGCTCGTTTCCGACGGCGACGGAGGACAAATGGAGGAGCACCTACTTAGTCTGTGAGGAGAGTATTTACTTAAGTCAGGCTTGAGCGGCAGCTCGTAGGACGGCTGCAGGTGGCTCAGGTTCTGGAAGGATCTGGACAGCGAAACGTCGTAGGGCTCGGTGGCCGAGGTCAGGATGTTGTTGATCCGCTGCGGCCGGTCTGCAGGGAACAAGGGAACAAGTTGCACGGCGGTCAGAGACAGAGGACGAGTCAGAGCGCTTAGTGGAGGAGAAATGTCCGAACTGAAGATCTTCAGGTGAGGCTCTCTGCTGTTTATTCCTTTTGTTTTGTTAAAACTAAAACATACTGAATGCTGCATGTGTTAAAGGAACATTTAACTTTCAGCTCTGAACGGTTTTTAACTCGTAGCAGCCAAACGGTCCAGACGTTTCTACATCCTTCAGAGTTCATCTGGACTTTTCCACCTGCTGTGTCTTGTCTGGGAGTTTGCATTTGTTTACCACTAATCTGTGTGGAGCGACCCAGAGCGAAACTGGACTCTACCCTGTCAGAAACGCTGTCGGTGTTTCAGAGTATCGGTTCTGATTTCCTGTGACGGAGTGAAGGAGGCTTTCTGACAAAACTCAGCCAGGAACTCAGGAAGTAACCAGGAATTACACCGCACCGTCCCAACATTTACACCGAAACGCTCCAGTTTTAAAAAGGCTTGTAAGGAGTTTAGATTTCTTAAGGAAAAATCATTTCTAAGCTTTTTTTGTACCTTTGATGTGACAGTTTATAAATCAAATAAAAAATATCAGTGATTAAAAAATTCGATCCGGTAACCTGGTTGGACAAGTTTTCAAACCCTGAAACTAAAACAGTTTCTAGATGCCAGTTAAAGTTACTTACACAGAATAAAAAAAACTTTTTCTGACTGTCTGACGTTGAAACTTCTCTCGTTTCAGCTCAGGTAGAATCAGCAAAATTATTTTTATTGGCTAAAAAACAGAGAACTGAGCAAAAAAAAAAAATTTTAGATTTTTTGTGACTTACTTTGAATTCAGAGAAATGAAAACAGACTTTTGGTCTGGTTTAACTTCACACAGTCAGAAAAAAAGTTTTTTATTTATGTAAACTTCTGGTTTCAACTCTACAAATGAAAATGATGATCTCAGTTTTTGATGGATGTAGATTTTATTTGTTAAAGTTTTGATGATTGAGAAGGAAATATGAACATTTTTATTCTTAATAGTAACGAGATGTTTTCTGACACCAATGTGGCTCCATACTTTGATGACTTTGTTTAATAAAATCAATCATAGATTTTACGTCTTTGGTTCGTGTGTCTGCAGCAGTGAGACAGGATGTGTGAAAAATGAAACAGATCAAAGGATTCATTGTAATAATTAAATATAAAAATGTAACGAAGCGTTTTCAGGTGGAAGGAAACATTTTAGTTGTTCTTTGAAGTTCCAGTTATTATCTGGAACCGGTTCTCCGTTTCTCAGTGAAGCTCTGGATCCTCCGTGTTTCTCTGTCGCTTTGCATTCAGTTCATCTCAGATTCACATTTTCTTGTTTTTATCTGATTTATGAAGAGAATAAATAAACAGAAATAAAAGTGAAATGTTCTAAAACCTGTGGATGGTTTTAAATATTCAACTTTTTTACATCTTTAATGTGACAAATTAACTGGAAAACAAACTAAATCATTCAGGGAGACAACAGACATCTAAACGCTTTTCATTAAACTCTTCTTGAGTTTGTGGTTATGATCTATTTAAATAATTTGATGAATCTGAAATGAAGCCAAGCGGGTTGGATTTTCCTGATATTTGAATCATTTATAAAATATCTACAGAATCAGGCCAGTGTGCAAATGTATCAGTCAGGAGAAAATACAAAACATATCCCAGTATTTCCTGTTCAAGTATCAATAACTGCAGATTTATGGGAGAAAAACCAACAAAAACAACAAACTGGAAGTTTGAGGGACAACAAGGAAACTCTGATCCAAAAACAACACTGCACAACACCAAGAAACAAACCCACAATGAAACACGGCAGTGGCAGCATCATGCCCTGGACTTCTACAGATGGATGTGGGTTTAAACGCTTCCAAACACGAGTCGATTTTTGGCCCAAAACCTTCAAAAAGCTGAAGATCTGGAAAGTTTCATCCAAACAGAGACGAGAACAAAGAGTTCAGAGGAGGATCAAAGATTTGAAGAATCTGTTGGACGACCTGAACTGAATGCAAACATCCTCACAAAACACAGAGAGCAAATATTAAAATGTAAAAGATGCTTCAATAAAGCATCAGTCTGGAGTCTGTCTTTGTGTCGTCCACCATCAGATTTGTTTGTTTCTCTGCTGAGTTGTGCAGAAAAATGTCAATAAAAATATTCCTAAAACCATTTATCTTGGATTTGTTTTCTTCAGCAGAACATTCTGAGTGAAGATGTTTGACTTTTGCTGCAGCTGATAAGGTGATAAATCTGTTCAGGCCTAATGGGGATTTACAGCCAGCAGCCAATGAAATGCTTGGAATGCGACCAGATTTGCATTTCAGTGTTTGAGTTTTGTTTCGTCTGCTGAAGCATCAGATCCTCTCGGCTCTCTGACGTGATTCAGTTGTTAGACGTTGGTGTCCTGATGAACTGATCCTCTCTGCAGCTTTGATTCGTCTAAAGCTGCATTAAAGCAACAGTTCAGCGCAGCGCCTTGAGCTTCAGTTCAGGGAACCATTTCATGACACCATTAAAGCTCCCGCACTGCGCGGCGCTCCTGCAGCTCCAGAATGTGGGTCGAGCAGCCACGGGTCAGGAGGCGCGCTGGGTGGGAAGGACAGGGACCCGATTAAAAATAGGCCTGGGGCGGCTGCTGCGGCACGGCCGGCAGAGAGCGGGCGGGCGCAGGGAAAATCAAGAACAGATTCAGAGATTGGGCTAAAGGTCATGAACTGAAATGCAGCAGTTTGACATTTAGTGACTGCAAAGAAACACAAGCACTGAAAAAACTGAAATGAGAACAAAATGATCCCGGTGGGAAGGAAACCAGCTTGAATCTCTGCTGCTCATGACACACGTTGAACGAAAAGTGATCAAAACGTACACATAAAACTATGTGTATCACTTACCGTATCCCATTGGTCTGTGGGCTGACGGGTCCAAGTGAGAAAGAGAGGATGTTATCAGCAGACGCTTCACAACAACACGTCGCTTCGGAAAATGGCAAGACAGCAGCTAAGGGTTAACAAAAGGTCCAAAATGTGAATTATGATGGAGCTAAGCAGACTTCAGTTGGTTCTGGAGGTACTTTCAGGCCCATTTCCCAGAGAAAAGCATCCAGACGACACACACAGGAACCCAAACACTAACCTCAAAACTCTGCAGAATCTGCTGACGGGAATCAGCAGATTCACTCATTAATCAATGAATTAGTTTGTCTCTTTTCATCGTCGCTGAGCTGCAGGACTGGTCAGCAAAGTCCACATTAAATCACAGTGGTGGAGTTTTAAACAGCACGGCCATCCGTTATTTCTATTTACTTCTGCGAAACCAACAGGATTCTTTGGTTTCGACCGTCCAGTAAATCAGATCTTTGCAGCCTGCAGTCATGTTTACTCACCCAGTTTGGGAGTGAGCGCCGTCAGGTCCAGGTGGCTGTGCTGGTACTCATGGTGGTGGTTTCCTGTTAGAAGACAAGAAGAGACAAATGAAACTCAGTCAGAACCCGGCAGACAGGAAGAAACCTGGTTATCAGTTATAAAAACTCACTCGGCAGGAAAGTGATTCTTCTTTTAATTCTAATTTATTTACAGAACTACTTCCCTATTTTAGTTAAAAAGTGGTTTCTGAGCAAATCCCTCAGTGGTGAGTAGCAGAGAAACCAGAGAAACCAGAGAAACCAGGGAAACCAGAGAAACCAGAGAAACCAGGGAAACCAGGAAAACCAGAGAAACCACGGAAACCAGGGAAACCAGGGAAACCAGGGAAACCAGAGAAACCAGAGAAACCAGGGAAACCAGGGAAACCAGAGAAACCAGAGAAACCAGGGAAACCAGAGAAACCAGGGAAACCAGAGAAACCAGGGAAACCAGAGAAACCAGGGAAACCAGAGAAACCAG